>NC_091823.1:93597558-93690058 GCF_038994185.2 Dermacentor albipictus
GCAAAAGCGATCGAACTAGGTTGCTTTGCATGTAATACGCTGTCAGTTTCTTTTGGAGCTCAATGAGCGCGTCACTCATCTGTAACGGAGTACACTGAACCAGGTTACCCGCCGAATGGTGGCACAAATTTTTGCTTGCTGTTTTCAAACAAAGTCTGCTTTGAAATAAATTGTGTACGTCCTGTGGAGAGCGTGTACAAATTCAATAAGGCGGCAAATCTCAGTTATTGTCTTCTGCCCGTTAGAATGAGCCATTGAGTGTAGGCGATAAACAATCAAACACAGGAAACACAATGTCAGGGCTACGCATTATTGTAGAACTGCAGTCTTTTCCGCACAATATCTCGTGAAGCCATAATCAGCATGGGAGCCTTAGTGAACATTCATTGCATGTAGGCACTGGTGGATGTAATTAAAGGTGACTTTCTTTAGGTACAGTCTTCTGCAAATTAAGCAACATCCAGTTGTGAGCAAGTAAAGATAAAGCAGGCCCTAGCTGTAAGAAAACATATTACTGTGATTACTTTGTTGTTCCAATTTTATGCCTGTCTAGGCAAATTACTTCCAAGAGAATCATTGGTTTCACTTCTGTATTGCCAAGTGTGTTGTAGCCGTTCTTACGAGGTGTGTAATACGACAGAGTTCCCTCTAGCATATTGAAGATAGTGGACATCGGTCTCACCGACACAACAGTCTAAACACCACACACTAGGCGCTGCCGCCACCTCACAATCATCCACATAGCCTTAATATAGTGTGATGTTCCTGCCGAACCACACAAGTAAAAATAAATAAGGTTATTGTACTCTAACAAACCTCACTTCCAACTGTTGTCCACACATGTACCACAGAAAGCTTCCACCCAGAATCGTTTTGTGCTCGCTGGACCAACTTTGTGAGCAAAGACGCGCCTGAACCACGTGACGCAGGTTAGCAGAGGTGACGGGGTGGAGGTAGCAAAGTCGCTTTGTTTGATTCGAAGACCAAAGCAAAACTCACCTGCATGTTTCTGTTTGCTGTTTTGTCCCCAAAACCACGAAGTCATGCACAGTAACAGCCAAGATCAGGACGACGCAGGCATAAAATGAAACTGAGTGGGAACCAGGCTAAAAAAATAAAGAAAGGAAGAGAGCTTTAGGACCTACGGGCTATTACGGTCTCGCTTTACGACGTCACCAGTTGTAAAACTGACTATACGACTTCCACCTCGTCCATCTCATCAGGGTCAAGAAAAATTTGTCAGTGTTGTAAACTTCTTGCGCCTTCAAAATTTCTCCTGGATAGGTATGTTTTTTAGCGCTTTGTTGCTGTTACTTTCTTGCCTGTCTAGAGCTTTCTATGGGACGCGATCAAAGTTCGTCGCGACTGTCGTTCACCACGGTGTTCGGTTTGATGTCCCCGGCGACTCGCATTGCTTTTGTTTTTAGTTGGCTTTTGTTTTCATTGATTTGTTTTTTGTGTGCATGCGCTTACGCGTGAGGGAAGGAGGGACAGTTTGGGCAATTCCCTTGAGGTCTCTGCGGTCGCGTAGGTCTGAAAAAAAGACATGGCTGCTGCGTCTGTTTAGTGCGTAAGATGATAGTTGTGGCAGTTTTTAAACTATTTATATTTTTCGCCGAAAAAAGTCCTCCCGTAGTAGCGACTCTTTTGCAATTTTCATCACATGTTACCTTAAGGCGTACTTTCTTTTTCTCCGTTCGAAAAGTGTTGTTCTCACTTTGGATAGTATGATGTCGTATTTATTTGGTTTATAAAGAGAACTATAAAGAGTTATAAAGAGAGAAAGCCACTAACAGCGCAAAATACTTGTAGATCATTTATCACTACCACTCTCAGGACACACGCAGCAATCCTTTACTGTTCGAAGAAAAGATCAGGTCTATTTTAAAGGAATAATTGGCTATTCATTTGTTAAGGGTGATGGGTCGCCAAATTTGAAGCTCGTGAAATAATTACCTAGATCCTTCGTATTTACGGGAAACTCATTTTCCACCTCTTTCAAAGTGCTATGCCAATATCCAAAAATAATTCGCAATGTATTTACTGCTTTACTTCATGTCTGCCTATTTAGCCGCGAAGCGATTACAAGTTTTGTAACGTGTTTATTTTGGTAACCTTTCGAGAAGCTTAGCAAAGCGCATGCGCATGCCCGTATAAGTGAGTAATTAGTGCGAAGACATAAGCTACCGGCCGAGTAGGAAAGTCATAACACGCGCTCGAGTGAAGGGGGCACATCAAACTTGAGCAGCCTGATCTTTCTCATGTTTTTTTTTGTCATGAACAAAAATAAAAAGCATGTGGTTGAGCATAGCAAGCCGAAAACAAATATATTCGCTTGCGTTCGAAATTAACGCTGAACAAGAACGAGTTGTTGACGCAGCATTATACATAGTGTGCGTAAAATACAGCATCCAATAGGAAAAAAACAAGAATGCTTTAAAGCGGCCACTTTATAATTTCAGGTGAATTATTCATTGTATAGCTATGTTTCTTTTTTCGTAATCACGTCGGTATCTAAGAAAAGCAGTCTGTAAAAGCAATATGCTTTTGCGATCTGCGCATTCCATTTATATTTACCTTTCTAGGTTTTCTTCTTCTTTCTTTATCCGTGAAGCAACAGAACGAGCATGACCATTTGCAACCACCAAGCACATCACTCTTCTCAGGACGTGATGAAGTTTACGGAAGTATTTTTAAACTCAACTGGTGGCTGAAAAGCTCCTCTTGATGAAAGAGCCCGTCTTATGAATGACCGTAGTGGACTCGAAGTCGTTAATAAGGAAGTTTCGAAAGCGGGGGAACCTCTTCCATTACTCCAGTCATTTCTGAACTTTTAGTGATCTTCCTTGCCTTCATTTATAACACACGAGAGGTTTACGCCAGACGAAAGCAAGCGATTGCTTTCTAGCACCAAACAAATGGTAAGGCCGCCGCTACTCTTAGAAAGTTTTTTAATCTTAAGCCTACTTTACCCCATGTGCATTTCTTTTGCATTGCTGATTCTTTCAGAGCATAGTACTGTCAACAGTTGGGTTTATAATGAAATTGAACACATTTATTAGAAGTTAGAGCAGAACATGACGATAATATTTTTATATTTCATACTAAAGCGGCAACATTGCTCATACCGGCCGAACTAAAGTGATAAGTCAATTGTCTCGGAGTGTGTCGCGAAGTGCGAAAACTCTAACACTTCTTTTTTTTTTATCAAGGGAGTGTCCTGTGATAAGATAATGAAAAGCGTGGAGAGCGCCCATATTTAGTTCATTGCAATGTTGCTGTCAATTTTTGTGTTGAAATAGCCACTTCATGAGAGCTAGAAAAGTCCCTGACATATATTTTTCACCTCTGTGGGATATGAGATTCTTAATCTCACCCTTGCACAATAACGAGCAGTCTTATTTAGGCAAAAGGACGGTTTGAAACATTGTAAAACTGGTAGAGCGCAACATCGAAAGGTGAAAACAAGCCGAGGCGGCCAGAAGAAGGAACAGAGCGCTTACTTCCAAATCGAATTTTGTGCACCTGGTACCGGGCCACACTGCTGTCAACTATAACTGAAAAGCTATTAAACCGGCTAAAGAATGACAGTAACGCGTAGGCCCAGCAAAGAAGTAATGAATGAAAGAGACCGGAAGTCGTACCATATTTGCATAACTTCTCCCAGAGATTAAAAATAGATTGGCTGGAAGGGTAGCATGGAAGTAGTGTTTTCCGCGCCGGATAAGCGGCGCAGATTTGTAAGCCGGTAAATCCGCTCCATCTGCGAACCACTGTCTGTTCTACCATGCACAAGAAGCAGCTTGAATCTTGTTGTCGGAGATGTTTATTCAATTCCACTATCATGGGGGAAGAGATACATAGGCTAATCTGGTCACTGCCTTGATGAAACGCTGAAATAACATGATTACAATGTGGAACGAGCTATTCAGCGACACGTAGGAATTCCCTGTCACGACTGTGGATGTAAGCCGAATTTTTGTCGATATGAAGTGTTGAAAAAGCACCGATTACAACTTACGTGGGAGAATATTGAAGCTGATCTCATAGCAAAGGTCTCGCAGCACGTGTGTTAGCGTGCTGCCTTTGTGCCTATCTTGACAGGAAGGAAACTTTCTTGATCAGTTTGACAGAATTGCGCGTTCTGTGACTCATGATGGTGTAGTCTTCTGTAGGTGTGACGTTTCGCGCAGTGTTGCGACGACATTGCTTGATACTTTCTATTTCTATTGTTGCGCTGAACCCGTTTTAGAACGCAATACCACCCCCCCCCCCCCCAATCCTTAACCCTAGTGTACTTGAGACAGTTGGCTTGCATTGATAACTGTGAAATAGGTAGAAGACGAAACGTCTGAAGAGCAGATGGCGAGGGTTTATCCATGTCGATTGTCGTGTGTACGCTCCGGTAAAACGCTCCACATACGCTGCAGTAAAAGGAAACTTAAACCGTATCGTAAGAAGGGTAATAATAAATTATTCGGATGCTCCGAGGCTTCCCAGTATTTCCATAGCGTTCCGAGGCCTCCGTCCCCCGTTTTGTGGACAGACAATAAGAACCCGAAATGGGTCAGTGCTCCTTATTGTGAGAGCGCATGCGGAGCATCATTGGAGAAACGTTATTGCGGGCTCCTGCTGAATATCGACCACATGGAGTTCCGTAACGTGCAGTCAAACTACAGTGCACATTCTTTTCATTTCGACACCATCGAAAGATGGCCGTTGGTGCAGAAATGAGGCTCACGATGTCGTACGCCAGGACCATTAACCACCGCGCCTGCTAATTTCTAGAAAAGTGGTAGCTACGTTGCAAATATATGTAGAAGACCTAACTTTTCCTGCGTTTTAATAGAGGTGGGCGAATATGAACGTTTTCGAACACTAATAAAATATGACTAGTGAGTATTGGATACAGAATCAAATACCGCATATACGCAAACGTATATATGTACAGCAGATATATTTATTTGGGCGTAATTAGATGCTACGTTTGAACTGGCTAAGAAAGAAGGGGGCGGCCAACTATCACCGACAATTACGACCAGTTTTAAAGATAAAGACAAGGACTGCCCCAATAACCACTCGCCATATTTAGAGCTCGGTTGAAAACCGACTTTACGAAAATGAATGGCTACTTTATGACTAGCTTACAAAAAAGCTAAATAATATGGTTGTTAAAGAAAGTAGTTGCGAAAAAAAATAAGAAAACTTCTGAAAGGTGTGGACACCATGAAACATGTAAAAGGGTCCGTTGCAAGGAAACGATCACTTGTAACACATAAGATAAAACTGCGACATGACTAGACAGCAAGAAACACTGAATGACAGAATACAAACAACAACCACAGACTTTAATGTAGGCTTCCGCAGTGAAACGGAAAACAAAGTTGGTATTACCCATTTTGTTTCTTTATTGTTTCCAAAACGTTGGTAGTTGTTTAGCTTCAGACTACTAGCAATAATTTAGTCAGCAGACAAAGACTGTAATTGGACTATAACCCACGTATTCATAAATGAGTCTTAAATTGAAACCCACGCTTGATTGGATCTAGATGACGCCTTCCATGAGCGTGCCTGATACTTTCACTGCGTTTCCTTCTGCGCGTTCTGGTCCGGCGTTATTTTCATCAAGTCTGTTGCCTCAGACATGGACCACTATATCGACTCGTGCACTTGCCCTGTACCGGTACAGTGGACCCGTTGGTCTGCACCTGCCCAACTGGACAAAGATGCCGCCTGCCATACAGCGGAAGTCCAAAACCCGCCGCCTCTACATCGTATGTCCCCAAAAAAACAGCTTGCTTCTGCACAAAGAATCACTCCCGTGCTCTACGAGTGCATCCATCCCTCCGCGTGGAACGGACCTCCCCGGCGCCTTAACGCGCCGAGAGGACGTTGCGCTCATGAGGATCAGCGTGGATGGCCCCCTTGTGTCCTGCTATCCGGGCCCCTTGGACGTCCGGTGTAGAGCCTCCCCAACTGGTCGTCTGCCTCTTCTGCACTGCCCCAGCCACAAAGGCAACGATGAATCACCTCCTGGGACCTGTCCGGGTCTTCACGAGGCTCGCACCCACCACCTGCTCGGCCTTGGCTACCACCCAAGTCGAGCACCTTACCTTGCGCACTTGACGTACTGGCCTTCGCGCCGGCCGCTCCTGGAGGTCATCCAAGAAACACACCTACATATTTTTATTTAAGTTATACAGTAGGGGTATACTCAGCCCATAAAAAAAATGCACGAGCATTTCTGAACACGGGGGTTACAGCCGATTGTTGCAATGTGTCCGGTCACCTTTGATATTCCAAAATACCGAATACTTAATTTTCCAAAGCTACTAGTTAGTTGATAGTATTTAATTCGAATATTCGCCCACGCCTAATTTTTAACAAAGTACAGTAGATATATTAACCTTCTCAAGCGTATGAGTACCATGCCTGCAATACCATACAAAATGACAGACTATGAAGCCAGAGAGCGCACACAATTTATGTGATGTGTTTGAATTGAAAAGGAGAAATAATAAGGTAAAGAAAAATGCAAGCAGACGAGGCGATAACTTGCCGCAGCTAGGGATGAACCCACAGCTTTGCGTGGCTCTACCTTAAAGCGGCGCCATCCCGATAGAACCTTTCCTGGACGTTTGCATACATTAGCCCTGGGAAAGCTAGCCAGCGTCGTTCACCACCAAGGCGATGGATGTGGAATGAATAGCCTTTTAACCGTAGATGTCACGTTGCACCTGAACATAGGTGCAAGAAGTTTGAGAATAAACCCCCGTAAAATATATTTTGCCATCAGATCTGTCTAATTCGAGACACTAGTTGTGAAGTCTGAGTAAGAAGAGGAAATGTGTTTGCCTATACTTTTCTTTATTATATGGACCAAAAAATACAAATAATATATAAAAAATGGCAACGGGATACGTGTGCTAGGCCAGTGCACACACTAAACAAGAAAAGGAAAGAATTTGGTGATGTGAACATGCACGCATGAAGACAAAGGAGGGGAAAGAGAAAAAAAAGGCTGTACAAGAAAACAGCCATCAAAGCATTCCCCTTTGTCTCTCTGTCCGTCTGAGAAAAGAAAACTGCCCTTCTCATTTGCGAAATGTTTGCCATAAGTATAGAAAGCAGGAGAGATGGGGTTCGTATTCGTATGCATTATTCTGCCGAATAATTTGCCACGCTTCCAGTATTTTACGTGCTCACGCTGTCTCCCTCGGCACCTTTTCGAGAGTTATATGTCGCAGCCTTTCTTCCTTTGTGTGAAGAGTTGTGTTGGGACCGCATATATCAAGACTCGGAGCCATTATGCTCGCTACATAAAGATGTCTTGTTGCGCCAAGCTGATACGAGGACTCCAATGGCAGCATAGCGCCGAGCCAGGCTGAGTGGAGGAAGAAAAGAGGAGGTGCACTAATACAAATATCTCTTCTCGTTAGTGAGGGCACAGCAGCCCGACTTCCTTGTGTCGCATTCGCTATACAGAGCAACTTTTGGCGTCTTGCTTTTTCTTTCACCTTTCCGCCCTTTCTTCCCATCTTCCATTTCTGTGTCTGTCTCTTCCTATCGGAAGAATAGGCAGGCGTTCTGCCTCTTACCGTGACAGTTGCCAGCCTGCTCCACGCTTTTCCTTTACACAAAGTATATATAAGCTTTCAAAACAAATCTTATTACTACTACTACTACTACTACTACTACTACTACTACTACTACTACTACTACTACAACTAATAATAATAATAATAATAATAATAATAATAATAATAATAATAATAATAATCAGCCTGGTTACGCCCACTGCAGGGCAAAGGCCTCTCCCATATTTCTCCAACAACCCCGGTCATGTACTAATTGTGGCCATGCCGTCCCTGCAAACTTCTTAATCTCATCCGCCCACCTAACTTTCTGCCGTCCCCTGCTACGCTTCCCTTCCCTTGTAATCCAGTCCGTAACCCTTAATGACCATCGGTTATCTTCCCTCCTCATTACATGTCCTGCCCATGCCCATTTCTTTTTCTTGATTTCAACTAAGATGTCATCAACTCGCGTTTGTTCCCTCACCCAATCTGCTCTTTTCTTATCCCTTAACGTTACACCTATCATTCTTCTTTCCATAGCTCGTTGCGTCGTCCTCAATTTGAGTAGAATCCTTTTCGTAAGCCTCCAGGTTTCTGTCTCGTAGGTGAGTACTGGTAAGACACAGCTATTATACACTTTTCTCTTGAGGGATAATGGCAACCTGCTGTTCATAATCTGAGAATGCCTGCCAAACGCACCCCAGCCCATTCTTATTCTTCTGATTATTTCTGTCTCATGATCCGGATCCGCAGTCACTACCTGCCCTAAGTAGATGTATTCCCTTACGACTTCCAGTGCCTCGCTCCCTATTGTAAACTGCTGTTCTCTTCCGAGACTGTTAAACATTACTTTAGTTTTCTGCAGATTAATTTTTAGACCCACTCTTCTGCTTTGCCTCTCCAGGTCAGTGAGCATGCATTGCAGTTGGTCCCCTGAGTTACTAAGCAAGGCAATATCATCAGCGAATCGCAAGTTACTAAGGTATTCTCCATTAACTTTTATCCCCATTTCTTCCCAATCCAGGTCTCTGAATACCTCCTGTAAACACGCTGTGAATACCATTGGAAAGATCGTATCTCCCTGCCTGACGCCTTTCTTTATTGGGATTTTGTTGCTTTCTTTATGGAGGACTATGGTGGCTGTGGAGCCGCTATAGATATTTTTCAGTATTTTTACATATGGCTCGTCTACACCCTGATTCCGTAATGCCTCCATGACTGCTGAGGTTTCGACAAAATCAAATGCTTTCTCGTAATCAATGAAAGCTATATATAAGGGTTGGTTATATTCCGCACATTTCTCTATCACCTGATTGATAGTGTGAATATGATCTATTGTTGAGTAGCCTTTACGGAATCCTGCCTGGTCCTTTGCTTGACAGAAGTCTAAGGTGTTCCTGATTCTATTTGCGATTACCTTAGTAAATAGTTTGTAGGCAACGGACAGTAAGCTGATTGGTCTATAATTTTTCAAGTCTTCGGCGTCCCCTTTCTTATGGATTAGGATTATGTTAGCATTTTTCCAAGATTCGGGTACGGTCGAAGTCATGAGGCATTGCGTATACAAGGTGGCCAGTTTCTCTAGAACAATCTGCCCACCATCCCTCAACAAATTTGCTGTTACCTGATCCTCCCCAGCTGCCTTCCCCGTTTTCATATCTCCCAAGGCTTTCTTTACTTCTTCCGGCGTTACCTGTGGGATTTCGAATTCCTCTAGACTATTTTCTCTTCCATTATCGTCGTGGGTGGCACTGGTACTGTACAAATCTCTATCGAACTCCTCAGCCACTTGTACTATCTCATCCATATTAGTAATGATATTGCCGGCTTTGTCTCTTAAAGCATACATCTGATTCTTGCCAATTCCTAGTTTCTTCTTCACTGTTTTTAGGCTTCCGCCGTTCCTGAGAGCATGTTCAATTCTATCCATATTAGACTTCCTTATGTCAGCTGTCTTACGCGTGTTGATTCTATTCTATTCTATGAGTTCTATTCTAGCTGTAGGGTTAGAGGCTATCATACATTGGCGTTTCTTGATCAGATCTTTCGTCTCCTGCGATAGTTTACTGGTATCCTGCCTAACGGAGTTACCACCGACTTCCATTGCACACTCCTTAATGATGTCCACAAGATTGTCGTTCATTGCTTCAACACTAAGGTCCTCTTCCTGAGTTAAAGCCGAATTCCTGTTCTGTAGCTTGATCTGGAATTTCTCTATTTTCCCTCTTACCGCTAACTCATTGATCGGCTTCTTATGTACCAGTTTCTTCCGTTCCCTTCTCAGGTCTAGGCTAATTCGAGTTCTTACCATCCTGTGGTCACTGCAGCGCACCTTGCCGAGCACGTCCACATCTTGTATGATGCCAGGGTTAGCCCAGAGTAAGAAGTCTATTTCGTTTCTAGTCTCACCATTCGGGCTCCTCCACGTCCACTTTCGGCTATCCCGTTTGCGGAAGAAGGTATTCATTATCCTCATATTATTCTGTTCCGCAAACTCTACCAATAACTCCCCCCTAATATTCCTAGTGCCTATGCCATATTCCCCCACTGCCTTGTCTCCAGCCTGCTTTTTGCCTACCTTGGCATTAAAGTCAATAATAATAATGTTATTATTACTTTTTTTGAGTGATTGCTGGTTATAGAAAGGTGTTTTTATTATGTATTTGTTCACATTACAACTAGCCTTTTCAGCACACCTACCAAGTGACTGAAGTGGCGAATTGTTTGGAGGCAGCTACGTAACACCGCGGCATGTCGTTAATGCCTTGCGAGCTCGTAATATAAGAAAAGATAGACTAATGGGGTTTAATGCGAAAACATTATATGCCCCATTGGACGAAAATCCGTCGGCGTCGGCGTGACCGAAAGATGGTACAAAAAATGACCGAAGGTGCACAGTAAAAAAAGGCTCGGATTGACATCAAATTTCTCAGGAGGGTTTCTGTAAACAAATTAAATCAACGACTTTGAAAAAAAAATCCGTAAATGTCGGCCTGGGTAGGAATCGAACCCGGGCGTCCGAGGTGCAATACGACCAAGCTTCCCTGATGCCGCTGTGGCTCCATGGTTCTGGCTGAATAAAGCTGTGCCTAGTGCCTACGGCACTGCACATCTCGCAACGCAGCCATCTGGCTGACTAATGGTGTGCCGAGTGCGTGCGTCAGTGGGCACGGGACGACGCAGCCAATAGGGGGTGGCGCCACGTCATGACTGTATAATATGCACGCGTTCGTGGCGTTCCGAGGTTTAAAACAGTATAATGCTTTCGTATTGCCGTGTGGCAATATGAAAGCGTTATATTGTTAAGCAGTCTTGAGCTATGTTCAGACTGCGGTCGTAACGTTAGCAAAACGCGCATCTGTTGTAAAGACCGTATCGCGCGTTAACTAGCGTTGAGATCGTTAACAGTGCCGGTCGTGCATATTGTAGGTTGGGTACGTTACGCTCCTGAAGACCGGCCAATCAAAACGTGTGCTGGCCAGTTGCGTCTCAGTGAATTTTAACATGGCAAAACTATGAAAAAGACTTCAAGCGAATGCCCCAAAGAAATACGGGCGCCGTTGCAGCTCGAACAACGCACATACGCGTACGAAGTCATGGCTGTTGCTCCAACGGGGGATGCCGGAAGTTGTGTCACGGGAAATTTGAAACCAAAACTGCGGCGCTTGTTGGCCACGTCGTAACGGTCGTGTCTGTGTGAAACGTAAAAGTAGCGGACCTTCCAACAAATACGCCGGCGTGTGTAACGACTGTTGCGCTCCTAACGCTTCATACGCTGGTAGTCTGAACAATTCAGTTGCGCTTTTAGCGCTTGCGCCCGCGATTCTTGCAAAATACCTGCTCATTTACTCATTAAGTACGTAGTCTAAACGTACCTTTACGTGTCTCTGCCGAATTTTTTATGGCAGCTATTTATGCCAGCCCAGCTCGTTAACTACTGCGCCTACATTGAGCACATGCGAACACGCGCAAATGTGTAATGAGAAAATGAGAAACGCAGCACCGTAGCCGCTGAGCCATCGCGGCAGCTATTAAAACTACAAGATAGCGAGAAATAAGGCAGCAAAGGCTACCGCTCCACATAAAATATTGTGACGGGACGCTTCCACCAGCGTGTGATGGGGCGTCAAACAGATGAAAAGAGAAGAAAGATTTGGAAACAGACTATTACAGAGATGGCCCAGAAGGCTGAACATGCGCAGCGTCCCCATGATCGTCGTCTTCTTCGTTAGTTCAAAGAGGTGGCTGGCTATAATACTATATAACAGTCTCAAATAAACGAAATTTTAGACATAAATGGTAACCCTAATGGTAACACAAGGGATCGCTTTCAGTGCGAGTAAACATATTCTTGTAACACTGAAAGTGCTTTCAAAAACTGCGAAGGGTGCGATAAAATAAGATTTTCATTTATCTTGCTCCGTAGTGCGCTGCTCCTTAGGGAGAAATAGGAGTACGTCATTGCCTGATTGGTTTATTTCTAAATGATGCATGATAGTGGTACATAACCTAGAGGGATAGCATTTGACTTGAACTAATGTTCTTGAACAGTCCATTTCTTAAAAATTATGAGCAAAAGATATTCGGATAGCTTAGTCTTCATCGTATGTAGTACTTAATTTTATGATTTTGATTAGCTGATATCACCGTCAGAGTTTGAACATGCACTCACTATCACGTGTCAATCCAACGTGGCAGTCTAGGGGAGCCTAATGTATACCACGACTGTTGCATCAGACGCATTCTTTTTTCTTTCATCCTATTACTGGCGAACAGCATCGTGCTCAAATGACTTATATATTGCGGTCGTTCAAGATAGAAACAGGCAGTGGTTTCGAGCCTCTCCGAATTCCCGATCACAAAAGAGGTGCACCGTTCCCCTCCGAATGTCTGGAACGTGACCGTCGTTTATCAGCCACGAACGACCAGTGTCGACGCCCAGCGATAACCGGCAACCTTTGGCGAAACCCACTCCTCGACCCCTCAGCACAGGCTCCTTTCCTTAGTTGCGTTATAGAGAGTGCCGAGGATAGGAAGATGCCAGAATACAACGCGAAGTGGCATGGATTAGGGAGGCCGCCACTGGTTCTGCGATACGTGGACATGAGCGAACAATATGTCACGCGTACAAGGGAAGAGTGTATACACCACTCCGCCTGTCGTCTCGGGCGGGAGGAACCGGACGCGCTAACAGAGCAGCGCTTTGATCGAGCCGGTGGCGCTCAGCACGCCAAGATATTGGGTCGTATTTCCGGTCAGCCCGGCTCATATTTCCTCCGAGCAACTTTTTTTTCCTTCTACTGTATTTTTTTAATATAACGTGACCGCTTGATAAACGACGTCACAGGGTGATACTTTTTTTTTTGCTGACAAAGAAATGAATACCACAAAAATTCTAAGCCACGCTGCCCGTCTGATTTCGCGTCTCACAAAAAGTGTGTTCGGTGGTGCGGACAGCAATGGCGTCGTCATTGAAAAATGGAAGTGTCGAATGGGCTCTCGTGTCGTTCTATACGCGGCACACTCGCGATATCTGTCTGTCATTTTTGGACGTGTATTATGCCAGTGGTAGAACAGAGGTGACCATCCTGCCGGCTTGCTTTGATGCGTCACTTTTTCTTGTTTGATTTTTGCAGTATAGGCATCTACGCAGAGCTAGCTCCATTAGCTTCCACACCTCTGAGGTTTGCGTTACATATTCTTTTTTTTTTTCATCTAATACTCGTGTGCCATAAAAATCAGCCTCGTAAGTGGATGCAGTCTCACAATTCCTGTAACATTATTAAACAGAAGCAATGAGCCTTCGTACCTATTTAACTACAATGGTGCAAGGAAAAACTAAGAACGCACTCATTAACTAAAGCAGGCAACATATATAATATTCATATCAAGTAAATTGTTTACGTTAAGCCAGACAAAGACTCGAAACATATCGTTGTAATATGTGGAAGCAAAACTGGGCCGTAGATTACTTTCTTTTGCGCATGTTGGGGTGTTTTTTCTATGCTTTATTGCATCAAATTTTTCGGACATTCTTTATTACTCTCACAACTTTCTGTTCTGTTTAAGCGATAATGTTTTAGACAGTCGTACATTTGGCGAACACAAAGTGCGCGAATCAAGCCAAGATTTGTGAAGTATATTTGACTTTGCTTAATGAAAAGCCCGAGGAAACGAATGCTGGCTGCATTATTTTTATTATCTAAGTCTAATAATTTTGCTCACCATATCGCGGACTCTGGATACGTTCTTTAGATAAAACGGCCAGGACTTCACAATATTTGTGCACCCATGACTGGAATAAGTACATAAGGCGCGGAAGGAAAAATAAAGTGTGGTCGCTAAATACAAACAATAAGTATTTGACGTTCGTCTATCGATCTATGATGTCCATTAGATGCTTACAAAATAATAAGCCTGTTTTAGGAGAACTGACAGCCTATTTTTTAAAGAGTGCTGCACATATTTGTGCATATCTTTCTAGCAAGCGATGATGCAACTGAAGAGGCATTTCATGAGTGTCCAATCTGTCACGCACTCTATTTTAATAATTCTTCCCGGTGTTTTTACATTCAAAACTGAAACTAAATCTTAGCCAATATTTATTTGACTGCAGTGGCGACATTACGATAAGCATGAACGACACATTTGTCCTCGCAATCTGTTAAAAAATGGGATGACGCTTTAGCTTCGCCTTTAAGAGTGGAACGCAATACCATTCAAAGATTCTCGACTGCTTCTCACGCTTTCCTTCAACTGCAGCTCAGGTAATCATACTGTTTGCCTAGAAACGCTGGCGGTGAGCGCTTTTCACGAAGGCGAGCTTCCAGGTCCTTTTTTTTTTGTTGGTGTTGCAACATGTATCCGTCTTACGTATGCAAAAACAACGAATCTATAAAATATCTACATCCAATGCCAAGGTGCAGCTTGTTATTGCATGAAACAATTCGAACTTTCACGATTAGTTCTGCATGCATGAGTATCCAGTCCTCTATCTTTAGCTTGACATAGAATAAGGAACACTCCCCGCAAGAGCCAATACTCCGAAGGAGAATAGGAAAAGAAAGCATCAAGCCAGACAAGCTGCTCCATCGAAGTTGAAACTGTGCCTCTCTCTATAAAGTGACAGTGGTTCCTCTGATGCAGGATGCTGCTTCTAAGAACGCTTGGAATCAATCATGCTTTTTGTAACTCATACAATCCAAATGTCCTGGTCAATCGGTACTGCTCCTCAAGAATATTTCTTCTTGTGGTTCTTGTTTCAGGCACTCCTGATTACAATATGACTCCATTTTGTGTTTGGGCAGGACCTCCTGTAGACAAGGCGGCAATATATTTCAATATGCTAAATTCTAACGGAGAGATACGAGCGCAAATATGCTTGCGGGAAGCACTTCTTCCAATAACAAAGTGCATCCTGCAACATGATGCTAGAGAAAAGGCTATACCGATTGTCTAGCCAATGCAAAATATTTCAGTATGTTATAATACGACGCGTTGCAAAGTTTTGATTTCTCTGACTTTACAGCTGTAGCAATACAAATTCAGAAACGCATTCAGAAACCCAAGCACGCACATTTCTGTTTTCCATCGGGAAGGCTGCAGAGGAAAGAGCAAGTACATTGGTGCCACTGTTTTATAGCACACGAAGTAACAGCATCGCGGAAATAGTTTTCCTGTAGGAATGTGCGGATGTAGGACTCCCACCACTAACAATTCTCACTACTACAAGTAAAATAAGAGTATTTTTGAGTCTGTCTTGATGTGAACAGGGAACAGGGTGTGAAGCGCTGTTTCAACATCAAACTACTAAGTGAGGCCTGCACGAGGCTTTGGTCCGCTTGTTTCTGGCGTAATCTGTATTCACGTTGATACTCTGCATTCCTGCGTTTCCGTTCTCCTTCACTAAGCGGTCGTCTTGGCGCCATTACGATAAATGCGACAGCGCTGCTGCGACACTAACTGCTGTGGAAGGTGGCGCAACGTGAAATGATGAGGCGAGGAAACCGAGCAAACTACTGCAGCAGGTGTCGCCCGGTGCGCTGATGACGTTCCGATCCGAAGCGACGGCTGCTCCACACTTCTGGTGCGTGCCTGATTTTACATGTCACGTGGTCGCAGAGACTCGCTCGTGGTACTGTTTGCGCGATCATCGTCTTCTTCCACAGCTGTCTGGCTCTCTCTTGATAGTGGCGAGGGACGCGAAGGAGGGAATGACGAACAGTTTTCCCGTTGGGTAACCATAGAAATGCTTACGCGTTTAAAAATGCTTTAGATACATGCGTAAAAATGGTCTTTGAATCAAAGGCAACCGTTCCGAACGTGAAGCAGATTCCTTCGGAGGTTTTTATATGGTGTCTCGTTTTATGCTGATGCCGAAAAATCGGAGCTCTTAGGCAACATACACCGCGCATTGAAATCTATGTCGGTTGTGGTTATGAAGGTGAACACTCTCCATTTATAGGGTACAGAAAGCATGCGCGCTAGCGCATGTGACGATGTCACAAGGGGGGCAATTACTGGAGTTACATCAACTGAGAGGCTAAGAGAGGCAAACTTGTCGAGTGTAATTTCTGCATTGGTGTTGTGTTAATGTTTAAACGATATTGACTAATATTTATTAAGCGACACAATCGAACAAACGCAAACTCATAAGCAAAGAAAGCGTTCGATTAATTCAGTTTTTCACTTTGTCTACCGTGCTTACGGTGTTTTGTCTATGCAGTTCGTTCCATAAAGTCCATCATGTTTTTTTATGCATGCTGCCATTGCGCCCGCATATGTGCCCCTAGATCACTCAATTATCGCAAGTTATTACCTACATTAAACCAGTATTGCATTGTATAGCTCATTGCAATGCTCTCCGTAGTAGTAATCATCGTTAGTCCATTGAGTCATTTTCTGGCAAATTGTTGTCTGCTATTACGAATCGGAGCAACATTAGCAATCCTTGAAGCCGAACGTAGAACTAACCACCAGATTGCATCCTCTGCGGTTACTCTAGTTTTCGCGCTGCAGATGCAGAGGAGGCCGTGTCGCCTCCAACCATTAATTGCCATTCCTGTCGCTGCGCTCTAAGACCGCATAGAGGTCATTCCTTTGCAGGGAGGACAGCAATGTGAAAGCACATTGAGCATTAAGGCAGACCACGTTGACATATAAGCCAGAGGGCCATTAATAGCTAGGGAAACATATTAATTCATTCATTTTTGGCGACCGAAGCAAACAAACTGCGGGTGGAACTTGTAAGGCGAGGGCACATCGCAAAAACTAATTCACCGTAATTGACAAGGAAGAGAACACCACAACCAAGGCGCTGTGTCAGACTAAATCGTGCCATTCAAACTTTGCATGACAAATGAACAGCAAAGCGTGCTTTGCTTCAGCCGGTCCCCGCGAGTATTTACTTATGCATGAAAGGAATCTCAAAGCAGAGCGGAGGGAGAGATACTCAGGAAGCGCCCTAACTAGACTGCAGAATCTGGCAAGAAGATACTCCGAAAAATGTTTATCTGCCAAACAAAAGTATAATTCGCAGCCCATTCCACTCTGTGAATGTGTGCTACCAGCGGAGCTGTAAGAAAGACAAAGCCCACCACTGAATTCAAAATTTAACTTATTTTCGGAATTTTCCCTTCCGCGTGTGTAGAATACTTGGCGAACACGCCCAATCGATACCAATCGCGACTCAACTTGTCGAGGTATCTAAATTGAAACACGTCAAGCGTCTCCAGACGCTGGCTTGCCTGTAAGAAATTCATAAGGCCGTTCTTTGCCACTTGTGAATGCATGCGTTCATGGCGTAATGGCTTGTATGTGGGGCTTCTGTGCTAGAGGTCGTGTGCTCGAATCCTACTGGTGGATGATTTTAATAATATTTACCCAATCATCTATTACGCAGTACCTTGTTGAAAATTATGAATTTGCAAAGTCGAACAGACTTTTAAAGGTAGAAGGAACGAAGCTTAGAGAAATCCATGCACCTGCATGTCCCATAATGCCCATGCTGGCTGAACCAGCCCGTTGTAACTTCCGTAGACACTAGCACCCTACTTCCCTCTAGTATTGTACGAAACCATGTATTGTATGCCCTCTTATCTTTCCTGCTGCTTGGCCAGGTGTCACCACATGCCTTACTCATTGGTTTTGCCTCCTCAGAGGGCGCGGCAGCGCTGAGGCAAGGACATTGAAATATGTATAGGAGAGTCCACATATGCAACTCCCCTGTAAAAAAAAAAAGTCCGTCGATTACAATTGTCAGACAGCCAACGACTTCGGATGAAAGCGTGCTGGATACACCAACGTCTATAGATCATTTTTTCCTGATTGCGACAGTAGCGCGCTCATGACTCCCCCAAAAGGGTGTCCGACAATTACGATATTTCCTAATGCGAAATTTGAGTGCAGCTGCATTGGTGTCTTCATTTCGCTACATATTCAGGCAAAGTGTCAGGAACTAAAATCACCGCACCGACTAGCAGTGGGCCAGTGCCATTAGTGCCTTCGCAGGTGCAGGTGCAGTATGGGACCGCTGACATGATAAGCGGAATCGGAGCCGGCACTGGAAAGAGACGACGACGAACGCGCTCGCGTTGTTATGCCCAGAGATGCCGATGCTTAACCCAGGAACGGGTGCCTAACAACTGTGTGTGGCCTGTTGGAAGTGAACCGCACCACGAACTAGTTACATCGTCTGCATGTGCCAAAAGATTTCTGCATGGGACCTTCTTCGATTTGAAAAATCGTCACGTGGGTCTTATATAGAGAGCCGCGTGACGAATTTTCAATTCCCATGCACACCATATGTCTTCCTATTGCGATGAATCTTACAGAAATCTCGTGGTGAGAACAGCCGGCAGCTATTTATTACATATTTGAGAACTGCGAACTTCATAAATTTATCCGATCTCTGGAAGCTCTGATCAGAGGGTCGAGAAGGAAAATGTATTTCTTTCTTTTTTAGTCTTATCATAAGAAGCCCACAAACCCTGACACCATGGACAACACTTGGTGTCGTCCAAGGTGTCATTTGTTTGTTGAACCTACGCATCACGTTCTCAGGACGCCTGTGACGGAAAGTATGTTGTACATACGCCGCCAAGATCTTCAATTGGTGGCGCTGGCTAACACTCCCACGGTTCTACCAAGAAACATAAACACCCAAGAAAGTGGATGGGGAAACGGCGCTGCGGCAGCTCAATTGGTAGAACATCGCACGCGAAATGCGAATGTTGTGAGATCGTTCCCCACCTGCGCCAAGTCGTTTTTCCTTTCACATTCATTTTCATTAATTTATCGTTTCCTTATTTCGTTTATTAAGCACAAGTAATTTCCCCTATGTTGTGCTTGGTGTCAGTGTTTGTTGGCTTCTTATGATATAACTAATAAAAATTGGGCCCCTCGGCTTGAATAAAAATCGAGCCCCTTTCTTCTCGTTTCTTTTTTTGGGGAAGACTAAACTAAGCCAATGTGCGGATCACTGGTATACGTTAGAACATAAGCGGGGCGCGACATAGCGTCATTCTGTATCACTGCAGAGGCAATAGTGCAAAAGTGGGGTCCGATAATGCCTGTAGGAGCACTTTACTTCTTTGGTGGATGACATCTTGTAGCAACGTCAACAACAAACCTCACACGTGGCTTTCAGCTTTATTTTTATTTTTCCCAATACTCTTAGGGATTTGTTGTGTCCTTAGCGGTTAGTTGGAGACACAGATCAAGATGCGCTATACTCCTTCTTAATAGTGTTCAATTTGGTGTTTTGGCCATATTTTAAGGCAGTAGCATAACTATACCTTCACAAGTGTTCTTTTGGTACTTAGATTGTGTCGCCGTTACAGTGCCTCTACAAGTGGCCTTCTAGTCTATCACGAAGTGCTTGAGTGTATGGTAATAATGCTCTCTCGGAACTAGTAGACTGCTAGTAATTGCCAAATACTCACCTTTGCCGTTATTTGGTCTGTAAACTGAGTGATCCCCTATGAGTATTTGAAACCGTAAGCGAGTCTGATGCGCTCACAACGAAATGCCGACGAAATGCATCATTTATGAGGTGAGTGTGTAGACGCACGGAATGTTTTATTTCCTCTTCCGGCTAATTTTACAATGAATTCGGCCATAATTATTTGTGAGAGGTTTTATATTGCATTTCGTGTATTTCTTGCACTGTTGCTTGTGTTTTTACCAGCTAGATTACCTACTATATTTTTGAATTCACATTATTATCTGAATTGATTTTCCTGTTCTGTTATATTTGTTGCTACCTATTATGCTGCTTCCACTGAATTGCTTATTTGAATTTGTTGTTGAGGGTCACGGCGTAGTATTTGATTTAACAACCCTCTCTTTTACATATAATGTACTACCTGTATCTTCTGTTATTGTAATGAGTGAAGATGACGTAATGAATGAACGTTTCAGTGGTGTTTGCGATAAATGTCTTTGTTTATCGACTGACTGAAAATATGCAGCACACAAACAAGCAGAACACAGTTTCTGCTTGATACGCATCGATAAACAAAGTTTCGACACTCGATCATGCGTATGCCAAGTATGACGACGAAGAAACGCCGGCGATGGATTCCCTACGATGGCCTGACGACAAAGGAAGCTACGTCCCTCGCTCTCTCGCTACAACCACTGAAACCACGAAATTCAAAGCAGCCAGTTTGGCCAATGTGCCCTTACTGAAGCAAAGCGGAGTGATGCAGCTTTCTTTTACGGCACAGCACGTGAATGTAATGATGTGTAATGTTAATCACATTAACGTCGGCAGTCTACTCCGCTTCCGAGCTATTGCTGGACCTTGCGGACGCAAGCAGCAGTGGAATAAGTTTACGTAAAAGAGGTACGTTGAAGAATGACACATACCCAGTGCCACATATCCGGTCATCCAAGTTAGTCCGGCACCCGCCATGGTTCCTTAGTTCCTTTGGCGTTGCGCCTTAGTTGCAGCCATAGTGGCACGTGGGCGTGGGATCAAATCCCGGCCACGGCGGCCACATTTTGATTGGGGCGAAATGCAAAAACACCGCTGTACCTGGATTAGGTGCTCGTTAAAAAACCGCAGGTGGCCAATATAATCCGGAGACCCTCACTACGGCCTGCCTCATAGGCAGATCGGGGTTTTGGCATGTGAAACCCCATTATTTAATTTTTAATTTATTCCCACAGGTGGTCTGGAACCCGGTTTCCTTGAAGCTGTCCGTGAGACGATCAACTACCGAATGACCCAATAATGTAGGAAAATGGTTAGGCGCGGACAAATAGACAGACATAGAGCAAACTGGGTGAAGTTACCAAAGAACTACCAAAGAACGTACGAACGTCAGAAGTGGCCGCAGAAGCAACGATTCAATTCATCCACTAGCTTCTGGTATAGCTGAAGATGAGGAACGAAATACTGAGTTCCCTAGCTTAGCCTCTCTGAAGAGGCCCGTCCGCGAGGCTGCTATGAGGTACGGCCGCCCATGTTCTACTCTAGCTGCCGTCAAACTCGAGTGGTCAAAGCTAAACGGTGCTCAAGGTAAAATGAACTAATAAATTACTTAAATACCGAACATGGAACGCGTTACAAGTAGAGAATTGTATTTACTTCCTTAGGTAAAAAGTATGGAGGACCCTTAAGCTTCGCCTTCAAGAGTGGAATGTGATCGCATTCAAAGATCCTCTCACGCTTCCCGGCAACTGCAGCGTATGCAACCGTAATGTTTACCGGGAAAGGCTCGCTGCGAACGGTATGCACGAAGGTGGTCTTTTGGGTTGAAATGTGGCCTCGTGCGTGGGCCGCGATGTGGGCGAGGCGAGTGTCATCTGGAGGTGCTGCAAGGAACCGGGCGCGTGACTCGATGGCCTCCAAGATATTCGCGCGCCGGCGCGCGCCAATGGCGGACTCAGCGGATGGTCTATGTATGGTAGTAACGCTGGGAAATTGGTTTGTTTGAGTTTTTGCGTAACATAATTATGTTTTCTCGTATATTGAAATTACAGTGCGACGCCATCATGTCTCTAGGTTGTGTGTAAGTCGTACTTTACAATTTTTCTACCATTTTAGCTTGAGAAATCTCAGTCAGTAGCTTCCTTGCTCCACACGGAGGGCCTGGGCATGGGTGGTTCGAAACTCTTTTTCCCGAAACGACGTACTACTTAAGAGGCCGGACGCCGACGCCGGCTCCGGCTTTCCTGCGACACGGAGCCCTTAACACTATCGAGTAATATTTTTCTACAGCGAGATAACGAAGGTACGACGACTCTTGCAAGATTATGACGGCGTGACAGCACGGCATTATCATGATCAAATGAAGACAGTGGTATCATGGTGACGGCGGAGAGATGACGGGGCCTCAATAACAAAGAAATGGTCGGAATGGAATGTGAAGACGATCAAATGATGACAACGACGGCATGTCTTTGTGTTAGAGCTCACGTCCGTGCTTTCGTTTAAGAGTTGCTGCCCCGGGCCGCACTGGCTTGCGTTGTATCCAGTGCCGGTTTGCACTACGTCCGGCACCGGCTAATCGCAGCACCCTAAATGTTCAGGGAAAAGGCAAAGAGAGTTTCGCTTTCTGAAACAAGCCAGAAAAACGCCTTGGCGCCCTAGGCTACTCGCGGACGTCCATTTGCCCTTGGAAGGAATAATCTGTTTGTGAAATATCATCCGTGGTGTGAAAGTCCTTACAGGGTCCCTCCCCATTATTATTTTTTCGCTTCTAACTATGCAGCGAACGTTTCCTAGTTGGCTAAATGTATGCAAACTTGCACTCGTTCTGCAAAGCCACTCCTACTCGGACCCTAGTTAGAGCGTATACTGCAGTAGATAAGACAGTAAATGGGAAATATTCTTGACACGAGATATCGGCTCTGGTAAACGCGTTTAATGCTTGAGGCGCGTGAAGTTAGTGCACTTCTATTCTGAGTAACCTGCTATCGATTAACCTAGCGCATAATAACAAATTTCATTAGTAAAGATATAAGGCTTTGTGTATACTTTGTAGCTTGATAACGCTTCCAGCTTTTAGGTAGACCATTAGCTGCTTTACTCTGACAACAACCTGGCGAGCGATCTTATGAACTTGGGAAAGTCGTAAGCTGCGCATCTGCAGTTTTTGTGCCTGAAGTAGCCTGTAGCCTGCGAAATATACTGATTCATAGATTAACGACAACACTGCGCGACTGAATGGAAAACAGCCACTAAATTCACATGCAGAATGTTCCGTGTGCTTGCTGACGTAAAGTGCTTTAAACATGATAAACGTGGTAGCGAATATCTTATGATGCAGGCTGTGCCTCGTTTCTAATTCGATAACAGTCCCTGATGTTCCAATACTGTTTCAGGAAGCGTAAGAAAGGAACTTTAAATTATGGGGTTTTTACGTGCCAAAACCACTTTCTGATTATGAGGCACGTCGTAGTGGAGGACTCCGGAAATTTCGACCACCTGGGGTTCTTTAACGTGCACCTAAATCTAAGCACACGGGTGTTTTCGCATTTCGCCCCCATCGAAATGCGGCCGCCGTGGCCGGGATTCGATCCCGCGACCTCGTGCTCAGCAGCCTAACATTATAGCCACTGAGCAACCACGGCGGGTAAGAAAGAAACTAGCAAGGATTCTGGGTTGCAGAACCATAATTCTTTGGTACGTGAATAATAATGCCTTAAAGGGCTTTCTACCAGATCAGGCCATTTCGAACTGACAAGCGCAGCGCACACAATGTGCGCTAACGATCGGCCCTGTAATGTATTCAACGGCTACGCACCGCATAAATAACGGAAACTCCAAACCAAACGCCCTGCGCCCATCTCCTCGGGGACGCGGCGCTCCCTGGCAGAGAGTGAACGCGACTTTGAGAATTACTCGAGACAACCGCATGCATTCGTTCGATCTGTTGCTTCAGTAGGCTAATGAAGGTTTAGAGAAATAATGAATCCTACCAGCGCAATGTCTACTTGTCTTTGTTTTACTTCGTACCGAAGTAGGCGAGGTGTAGTTTTGTTTCGTATCATTATTTCCATGTCATGCAGTCACGCGCACAGAGAACTAAACTGTGGTATTTTCAACTTTGTTCTTGTAGAAAATGATATTTCGATCATGCTGTGTGATCCGCTTGAGTCTGCCTCAGTGTTCGTGTAGCTCTGACTTATGCCGCTAGTAAGGTGTTCTTGCGCACAGCGTGCAACATCGTGTGCTGTTCGAAAGGACATAAAAATAATAGCTCGCGTGCGAAACCTTGCGCAAATGCCCCGTGCAGAAGAAAAAGTAAGAAAAAAAAAAGAGGCCTGTGACGTAAGCGTTGCTCGGTCGTCCACTTCTTGTATGTGAGAAAACAGGGAACGAATTTCACTTGCAGAGGCTAGACAGAGGCAAGTGGAGAGAGTGACGGTGACGCTCGCCTCCTGAAACCATGATTTTACGGCACTGAAAGATTTCTATCTCGGCGATTAACGAACCAATTTGAAAAATTCTTGCGGTGTAACGCTCCCTAGAGGGCATGTAACACTTTCCTGTGTATAACCAGAATTTGTGATGTGGCCTGTTGAGGCTCCCCACCATGAATTTGATTGAACGCGGTTGCCCATGAAACCTTTTTTAATGAGTGACTGCGTTCCTCGATTTTTGGCTTATATCACTGGAGCCTCTGTTCCAAAAACTGCCCTTAGAAGCAATTTTATTAGTTGGAGAAGCATCGCGGCTTACAAGGTGCGCTGTTAACGTTTCATATCTCCTCAAAGAAATTTAGGTAATTTAAGTAAGTGCTTCAGAAAAGCTTTTTAAGACATTTTGCGTGGTCAGTGGCAGGGATGTCACTCTTTTACTACGTTTATCAACATGGACTCCATATCAAAAAAATAGAAAGCGAAGTACTTGCTGCTTTACCATACACTGTAAAGGTAATGTGATTCTCCATTCTATGCACGTTTTTAGGAAGGCTTCATTGAGGCTCAGTTATTCGGACAACATTAATGTAGATATATCTGCGTTGCAAGTTTTTGATTGGTTTAAACCTTCGCTGTCTTCATAACGGTTCCTTTGTTATTAGCACTGTTTCTCTGTTTGTGTTTTAAATCATTAAGCGGCCGGGTAATTCGAGGCATTTAATTTGACTATAGATACTTATTGATATTCAGGGATATATTTTTGTTCATAACAATTAGAACAATGAGCCAGCAACACGGATAGGGCACTAAAGTACAGCCTAATGTACAATAAGCACTCTTTAATATATGCAGCAAATAAGTAATTCCCGTTTAAATGTAGTCGCGGTGAGTCTACCGCCCTGTCGCTATTAAACGTAAAATGCTGGCTGACCGCTCATACTGTGGTCGCTCAACGCATGCCAAACGGTTAGTGCGTAGTATTTACTTCATCCTTCGGTGCGTACAAGGGCAGAGCCGGTGAAATGTCGTGTACGCACACCATAGATACCAAATTACGGTATACCGAATTGCAGTGCACGGATCTTTCGCGGAGAGCAGTCGCCACTGATAGTGACATCAAAACACGGTAGCCATGACGTGTTTCGTGCTCCCATAGCTCCTAGCGCTTCCATGTAATCGTTATGGATGACGACATGGATGAATGCCCTCCTGTATCCGACGCGGCTAGTGCGTTCACAGAGCAGTGACGTTCACATTGACTAGCAGCCTTGCTGAACTTGGGGACGCCATCATCGCTGGAACGCCGAATCGGCGTCAAGTGAAATTCACTTAGTTTTTTCTGCCTGCTCGCAAAATAAACTTGTCTGGGTGCGTGTTTGAGTGATCGTTAACCTTTGTTTTTGTGGTTGGTCTACAGCCGCTCATCCAGCCCTCCATCCAGATTGTCGAGCTCATCCAGATTGTCGTTTAATTAATGCGTCGCCTAGCGAGTACCTGATTCACGTTCACCGCCAACTACGTATTAATCAGGTTGTCCAACAAGGACAGGTATTAACCTGTCCTGGTTGAACCTGTTTCTGCTCATTTTGCAAGTGGCAGAAACCAGATTGCGACTACACAGTCGCGAAGTAGGCATATAACACGAAGAACAGTAGTTCAAAACGTAATTGGCGCGCCCGCCTTCTGCCAGGTACTAGAGGCCATGTTTGCACAAAATGTTTCATCAGTACTGCTAAATGCCGCCAGGGTACTCACACGCGACGCCAATGTGGCGGAGCAAGTGGCCATAGCCCGGGAAATGCTCGACCACAAGCGAAAGGCAATATTCAGCGACTCGAGACCGGCCGTCAAAGCGTTCGAGAGAGGAGTCGTCTTTAACCAGACGTTACGCGTACTGCGCGGCGCTCATCCGAGCACTCTCAAGCACCACAGGCCACAGGAGGTTGCACAAATTAAACTGCACTGCGGGGTTTCAGTATATTGTTGTAAGTGTGGGGGTTTGTTCTATTTAGGACACGTGCTTTGACATTGCTTGGCGTTCGCCGGTGATGATTCTCGAGGTGAAAAGTGGTGGCAGCCGTTCCTGCAGAGCGAAGTGCTGGCGGACCGACTCAGGGCTGTCTAGAGGGCCCGTGTGACGACAGAGGGGCTCGGCCTCTCTGCCCCAACGTGGGAGCGGCCCGAATCAGATCCAGACTGATCCCTCAGGACCTAAATAAAGTTCTTCATAACATACTGCGAATCACAACTCCGTAGCCTCAGGGTTCGTAACGTTTTCATCTCACTGTAATACAAATGCTTGCTTCACCCTGAAATTGTTTGGCCACTCGGATGCGAAACGCATGGGACGGGTCAAGACTTCACCACCCGCCACGCTGGCTGCATGACTATGGCGTGGCACTGCAAAGCACGCGGTCACTGATGCGATACTGGCTGCACGAGCCGCACTGCTATAGGTACTGTACGCAAGAAAGCCCATTTACCGTGCACTGGGTTCATGTGAAAGAAGCCCAGGTGGTCAATGAGGAGCTGCCCACTACGGCGTGCCTCATATTCGATTTTAATTTTGGCACGTATAACCTCAGAATTTACGTTTGATGTGAAGCTGCCTTTGCCTCTTCCTTATACTTTCCCATTACTGCTGCTGATGCTGCTGCTCTTAGCTGCCGTAGCTGCTCAGTGGCTATGGTGTTGGGCTGCTGAGCATGAGGTCGCGGGACCGAATCCGGGCCATGGCGGCCGCATTTCAATGGGGGCGAAATGCGAAAACACCCGTGTACTTAGATTTAGGTGCACGTTAAAAATCCCCAGCAGGTGGTCGAAATTTCCGGAGTCCTCCACTACGGCGTGCCTCATAATCAGAAAGTGGTTTTGGCAAGTAAAACCCCATAATTTATTTAATGCTGCTGCTCTTCTCTGGCACATTGCGTCGGGGCTGGTTTAGAGCGCGTGTATACATGACAGGAGTGAGGCAAAGAAGAAAGACGGGGCGAGAAACCCATTTGGACATCTGTACTGCATCGAATGGGCTAAACAGCTACTGGAGTTCCCTGCGAGTCATCATACTATTTTTTTGACAGCTGTAACTATATTTAATCCCCGCAGAAGTGTTGCAGAAATTGCGGCGCTTACCGTTCTACTAACGTGCAAGCTCAAAGGGAAGCTAGATAGAATGGTAGAGAAGAGGGGTGAGAGGAGGCAGAGAATGGTTAGAACCGACGCAGTCGTGGCACGAATGAATCACAGCCTTGCCAGTTTTCACTCGCAGTTCCCATACAAGGGTGGGCAGGGAGATAGCGAGAAGGTGACGTGGAAAGGCAAGGAACCTCTACCAGTATACACACGACAGCGGCTGTGAGGAAACTGGATAAATTTAAATTCATGATACAGTACAATACGTTTCTGGCATTTCTGAAAAATAAACACCATGCAAATTTGTCAAGCGGATAACTTACGCAGGGAGTGCGGCAACAGAGCCGGATTAGAGTACACCGTAGGGTCTAGGCGACACTACGCAAACGGTAACACGTCAAATCAATAATTCTGATCTCTCAGCGGTGGCCTTGCGGCTATTGCATTGCTCGAGGTCATGGATTTATTCCCGCACACGGCAGCCGCATTTCGACGAGGGGAAAATAAAGAAATTCTCGTGCACGTAGATTTAGGGACATGTTAAAGAACACCCCAACGTCAAGTTCACCACTGTACGTGCCTGATAATCCGATTGCAATTCTGGCACATACAGCCCCATAATTGAATTAAAGTTTAATACTTCTACCACGATGTAATGTGCCATGTGAGGCAATGAATATGCTCAACCCTCTCAGACGTTATGAAGCACAGTGCACAACAACGCCTCAAGCAACGCCCCTAGTGTGTTCTGCGTTTAACAAGTCGCCACTCACGTGTTGGACTAAACCTTAAAAAACTTAAACATTCGCCGTCAACATCACTGCTAATTATGATCAATAAAAGCAAACAGCACAGAAAGCTCCGCTAACATCGATTCGCACAGTGCGTGGGATCCATATACTTTTTTCTGAACTTTGTCAGAGTTAATCTCAGAAATGCGTAGCGAGAGAAGTGGAAAGGAAAAAGCATTTTAAGGTTGGCGGCGACAGCATGAGGCCGCACGGCCAATTTAAGCAAAGCAGCGAGAGAGAGGAGACAGAAGAAAAGCAAAGGCAAATAGGCCAACCAAACGCGCGTCCAGTTTGCTATTCTAAAAGGGGAAATGGCTTTATAAAGATAAAACTGGGCAAGTATTGAGGGTGTCGCTTCCTCTGCAGGCGCACGTCAACGTAACAAAAGATCAGTGACGTTTGTAGAAGCCAGTTTCTGAGCTTTGAGAATCGATGCTTGGAATAGGGCACCACCGCTTGGGGAACATGTGTGAGGTTCGTGCAAATAACTTAATGCTCTTCTGTAGTCGCGACACGTTGGAGGTAAAGTCCGTGCACATATAACAAACACTTTTCGGAGCTCGCCACACGTCCTAAGGTTGATAAAACACACAAAATTTCTCAAACTCAGAGACAGCACAACTTTTAAGTACCTTTTTGTGCTGTGCATCTGAAACAATTCCCGCAGATGCGAGGTATTTGCCTTTAGGTACCACAACGCACAGTTCTTACTGAGCAGAATAATGCGAACAACTGTAGCATCACAACTTCGCGCTATTGGGAAATTTTTTTTTCTTCTTTAGTACTGTAGGTCGCTGCTATATATATAATGTGCATAACGACGTGTACCGATTAGAGCATAAAAGCCATCCACGAAAGCAATAGCTGTAACTCACGGAATAAACATTCGTAGAAAATCCAGGTCCTATGTACGATTCCAATGCAATCATTCGTGGTTTGTCTTTGCCAAGTAGTTATACTCGCTAGCGAGAAATATTTGCAACACTCTTCATATATTCTGATTACGTTCCTAATGATGTACCTCATACTCATTTCCTGCAGCGTCGTAACACTAAACTAGTCACACGCGTTCTTCGCTGAAGTCTGGTGCACCTGAATGTGTCAGCAGCACTGGTTGATCGAAGTGTCTTTGGGGTATCACTATGGGTTTAGTGCCAAATATAAGAATGAGTAATGCACTATCTAAACCATTGGAATAAAACTGTAAAGGCTTTCAGCCTACTGCCTTGAGCTCGCAAGGACAGACAAATGAACAAAATAACGCAGACAACTAATTATCAGAAATAATCAGGCGAAGTTGCAACAGCAGCACGTGATGAGCCAAAACGACTACATAATGGAGAACATTTCGAGCTGCGCCGGAAGAACGCATGCAATCTTAGGTTCGTGTTTGCTTTCAAGGAAAACTTTTTTTGGTTAGACACGAGAATTCACGAAAAAAAAGGCAACAATGTTACAAACTTCGTTGAACAGAGAAAAGAAAAATAATATAAATCTTCAAGTGTTTTGCCATAAGTAACCATCATAGCTACGGCCTGCATTGTTAACTAGTCACTACAAGCTCTGGTCAAGAAAGAGACATCAGTTGACATGCATTCGGCAGCTCTTTTTTGAGTGCATGCCTTAATTTTTTTTTCTGTTCGCACGTAGTGTAGCTGTGTTGACGTGAGCAGCCTATTAATTAACAGCACTGCCTGTTTTTATTGTTTTTTAGCGGCAAAAGGAGCCCAAAGAATATTCTTCTCGAGAAAAACAACTTTATGAGATGTTTTGTAGTTTCACTAAGCTGCACAAGATTGTCTCTACATATTGATACCAACTGCAAACTTGTGAGAGCCTCCTGCAAGGCTCCTTTCATGAATCAGGAAGTACTACGAGTCGACGTGTTTTGTCTTTATTGCTCCTTAGCCCTTTGAATATGAATGGACGTCTTGTTTTCCAAGCTTCTTGCAGATGGGGCCTTGAGCTAGTTCTCCTTAGTCGACTGCCAGGGGTAATCGGGGGTCGTGATGTCGAAAAAGAGGCGTTGCTTCGCTGTTGCTACATAAAGAAACCCGGGTCTCCGTATGGAGTTGGCGGGATAGCGTACGGCGTACAGCTCGACTTTGCGGCAGTTTTCCGCAAACGAGGCACGAGCCTGCAGTTGAAGACCAGGGTACTTTCATATTCATGCGACGTTGGTGGCGCTGAACGCCTGCTGGTGGAGTGCTTCACAGCGGGCACTCTTCTATACGTGCTCGACGCCATTCTTGCGAGGAGAGGGAAGAGCAGACCTGCGCCTATGTCAAACTTTTACTTACTATGTGTTGCCACGAGATCAGCTTGCGTACCGGAGCAACAATAGGCAAATACTTTCGGTAGCTCGGCCAGCCAAACAAAAATTTAGGTCTGGATTGGCTTATCAACAGACCATAAAGTGGAAGCTAGATGTCTTAACACAAAGAGAAATATTAGATAACCCGAGAAGACTAAAGCAAATGTTGAGGGCAGCATTTTATCATGTACCCGCTAAGACTTCGCTTCCGTATTACTGTTCTTTCTTTTCGAATTCCCCGTCAATTGTAGCAGCTTCCGGTATGGTGCAACCGAATATTGGGTATGTCAATTGCGCTAACAAGAAATCCTGCTTCTTGGTTTAAGCACAGTTTGGTAATAAGTGGAGCTAGAAATTCGCCTAAGTAAATGCGCCTTCAAAAAATAAAAAATGGCACTGTACCTGCTTTTACAGCGAAGCTGTATGTGCCTAGGGCTCCATGCATTTTTTTTCTCGGTGGGCAAAAACTATCATCATCAATCGCTCGTACCCCCGTAAGCATTGACGCTCCCGTAAGCAAGCAAAAAATGCAATGGCTCATAGCACTCAGCAAAGTGAAGCAGACAGAGCTTAAATTCTTTCTGGTCACGCATACAACATACAGGAAAGCATGTCGAAAACTTTCATCATGAATGCCTCATGCGCCCGTGACCAATGGCTCATCCTCCAGTAAGCGAGCAAAAAATGCATGGCGCATAGTCCCGTAAGTTTGATGGCTACAGACTCTGCGTGAATTAGCTGCAATGGCGCTAGCCCTGTTGTCGTTGTTGGTGATTTTATTTTGGATGTGTTGGTACCGAAAATGAAGCGGTTTACGCTTTCCGTGTTGCAGACATACCCCTTGCGATGCCGCACCGATCCGGCCCAATGGACCTCACAGCAGTGTACGTGCATCGACTTGACAATAACGAATAATGCGATTGCAGTTGCGAGGTAAATAATGACCACTGATCAAGACAATAAATGAGTGTGCGTACCTTTCGTTATGATGACCACCCATCATTACAATAAATGAGTTCGTGCCTTTGTTCAAAATTATGTGTCCCCTCCGTGTCGTCTGCTAAACAGCTTCGCAGGTCAATCTCCTTCACAGAGTAGAATGGTTCATGATTTATATTTATCTCTGTAGACTTGGAGGTAGCATTCTGCAGAGTTACTAATGTGACAGCGTTAAGGTCCCCGTGTCCTGCTGGTACACATCGCCCAGCGAGTACGCACGTGAGGTCATCGATCGTGTCCACCATCTTAGGCAAATTGCCCGCTCTCCGCTGTCGCCCCAGAAAGCCAACCAGAAGCGCCTGTATATGACAGCCAGCATCAAGAAATTAGCTTCTCGCCCGGTTGGATTGGATTGGAAAAACTTTAATAAAAGTCCTGCAGGACGCACGTCAGCGCGCAGTGGGCGTGTCCCACGCAGGGACCGACAGGGAATACCTGGTGGCCGCTGCGCGAGCCTGCTGGACGGCCCATTGCTGGTCTTGTAGGAGCGGGCTTCTTAGGGTCTTCTCCCACCTGTCGGAGGTAGAGTCGGGCGGAGCGTTTCTGCACTCCCAGAGCACGTGTGCGAGTGTCGCCGTGTCCCCGCACGAGGGGCACGCATCGTCTGGGTAGACGTCCGGGTAGAGTATGTGTAAGGTGGCCGGGTTTGGATAGGTATCCGTCTGTAATAATCGTAGCGTTAGCGCCTGCGGCCTGTTTAGTTTGGGGTGCGGGGGCGCAAAGAGACGTCGTCCCAAGTAAAAGTGTTTGGTTATTTCATTGTAGGTTATTGGGGTATCCCTGTTCGCCTCCAACTCATCGAGACGTAGTTGCCCGGGGGTGACGGCGCGGTCGGTAAGCGCGCGCGCAGCGTAGTGGGCTGTCTCGTTGAGGTTGGGCGGGGCGCCCAGAATACGACCCAGGTGGGCGGGAAACCAGATGATGGTGTGGTGTTTGAGGGTGCTTGGATCAGTGCCGCGGAGGATGCGTAACGCCTTGACGGAGACGACTCCTCTCTCGAACGCTTTGATGGCTGGTCTCGAGTCGCTGAATATTGTCATTCGCTGATCGTCGAGCATTGCCAGGGCTATGGCCACTTGCTCCGCCACCTCGGGATCACGTGTGCGTACCGTGGCGGCGTTTAAAGTTCGTTGCGAGGACGAGACCGCTACCGGTTGTTTGGGTTTAATCTGGTGCTCGTTTCGTCGTGTAGGTTTGTCTGAGAAGCTGCTGTCCCGGTACATTGGTGCTCGCCGTGTCGTGCGTCAGATTTCAGACATCAGCTAGGAGATCGTTCCTGTCTTTGCGACTACGCCAGTTGTGATCCCGTCGAGTGACATAGTTCATGTCAGCAGGCTCACATCCTGCTAACCTCCCTCTGATCAACGTGTCTTGCTGCACCGAGACGGCGCTTCCACCACTAGAGGTAATGCTACGCGACTACTTAAAACGAAACGAAAAAGGAATCGCTGCGCAAAGAGCACGAGGGGAACGATGTCGTTCTGTATCGTGGATGTCCGCCATTTTGTTGAGAACCTTACATCTATCTGTGCGTACACCCTATGCGTAGTGTTTTCTTTACGTAAAAATATCAACAAGGGGAAACGGACGGCTTTGAACGGAGACCATTGAAAGTAGTATAATCTGTACCTGATTTATATTGCCGCTGTGATCGCAAATATTGGTAGCCTTTTGTTGTGACGTATTCAGCCTGTAAGATATACTCATTTGTAATAAAGGTGCGCTACCTATCGTGGTTTTATGACTGTGCAAGTATTACCCAGGCACTTCATAGGGTTGCCGTGTGGCGATCCCTTCGTACTGAATTCACATTTGTAAAGTGAGTTCATTTGGTAAACGTTTGCTCTAAGGCAAGGCATTTTAGTGCAGGGAAGATTATTCTGCGTGTGTATATGTTCACAGTGAGATTAACAACTGTTTGCTACCACGCCCTTATTTTCCTAAACCTTCTCGTTCAGTCATAGTTCAAAGTTTTCTTCTATTTATTCATCAAAAAATGCCGTTTTCTTCCGCAAGTGGCGGTGCCTTCTCGTGTACAAATAACGCCAAATACACGTTACTGCGGCCTTCTGTTCCGAAACACTGAACTAGATGCAGGGGTCTGGTGCGCAATGACTAAATTCAGTTCGCGTACCAGAAATGCGCTTAGTGGTTCTTCCGCGCACCGAGAACGATTATCCACTTACGCTAGTACCGTTGCGTGGAGCCACTGTTTCTGCGATGGCTGGTCGTGGGGCAATTACTGCTTCGCTAATCGCTCTGCTTCACTGAACAGCGCTAGACAAAGTGCCTCGCAGCACATGGCCATCTTTGGCCCTTTGCAAAGGCGACGCTGTATGCACGCCACTGTGTCCCTATTCGCTCGAGGATTAAGGTGCACACGTGGCGTAATGAGCGTCCGCTACGCACGAGGGGGCTTACGCAAACCGATTTCGCTGCATCAGCATATAGCATCTTCGTGCCGGAGTTGTCCTACTCCCGCTGCCTTCGGAGACAACTTGGGATGTACAGCTTATCTCAGACCATCCTAACTTGTAAACTCATTACTGCGAAAAGTAAACAGGCTGTAATAAAGGTAGATAATTTCGTTTGTATAAATGAACCATGAGACAGACGCTGATAACAGAGATGGGTGTTTAAGGCCACATGCTCTAGCTTGTTCAGTATTTTGCTTTATAAATGGTCGAAGCTAATCAATAAATCAAATAAGCGATAGCTCTAAGCCCCATTCTGATCAAGCTAAACATTAGAGAATGTTGGGTGTGTGGTGATAATTGTTTTCTTTGCAGGCCAATAAGGGTTCCCATTCTCTATATTATTCGTTTGGGTGAGTGAACCGTTACGCTTACATTATATACCCGATAAACGACTAAAGCTTATACATTGCAATTATATATTCTTTATTGTTGCAAAAGTATTCCTATAGGGTACAGGTGTAGTTCTAATCAGTCGGGTTCACAATATACATGACTGTTCTTCAAAAGGCTTAGACACGGCAAATGTCTTTGTTGCTATGGTATGCATTCGCATTCTTAGGATGCTGTAACTCAATAGGCGCTATAACGTAAAGCTATTAACAATTTTTCTACTCCAATTCTGATTGCGACTACGATTGGTCAAAAAATTTTCGGGCCATTCACCCCCCCCCCCTTCCCCATCCTGGGCCTAGTGTCAGGCGACGTAACGAGAACAGCAAAAACGCTGCACGTGAAATGACCCGTGAACTGTGAATATGCAAGATTGGACGGAACAAATAAAAAACATTATTTCTGATTCGACACTTCTTTTGCCATCGAAAAGGGCGTCGTTTGACCAATCGCAATTGGTCAATATTGACAAAGAACAGATTGGCCCGTGTTCAAATCACTTATGGAAGCCTCATGCCCGAAGGCTTTTCGTCAACACTAGAATTTGAGATTGCCAAAGCTATGCAGGATGCTATGCGTTCATTTCGGCCATTAGAGAAGTACAGAGGTTCTGATGCGGAAATACAGAGCCTTCGCACAATCCGCCGGAGAGCGGAGCGACGGTACAGATGGGCAAAATTGATCTACGATCTTAAAGAGCCGAGACTCATTTAAAAGAAAATTCAGCGTCGCCTTCCTGCACTGTAAAATCAACTCTGGAAATGCTTTTGTGAGTCTCTCGATCCGCGTAAACGTCTGTCGGTTGTCTGGAGAACAATCTGCAGACTTCGAACAGTTCCTCACCAGCGCCGTCTATATAAATACCTAGCCCGCCAAAAAGTACGCCGAGAAGTCGAGGTAGCCGAATATTCCTGCGCAAGGATCACAGGTCCAGCGTTCACGTATTCACCTTGCGCACCTATTCCTATATTCCCTCCATGCTCCCGAGATCCTCGCATGGCCACGCCTCTCTCCATCGAAGAACAGGAGGCCGCACTTGCTGGGTGCAGGCGATCTTCATCACCGAGACCTGATGGCATCGCACACTCTGTCTTTGCAAACGTTGGTCAAGAGGCCAGAGATGCACATCTTCGCCTATATGCAACGCATCATGGCGTGACGGCCCGGTCCCTACCACGGGGAAATCCCCTCGCCTTGTTCCACTTCTCAAGGCTGGCAAATCTCCATTGGAATTGTCATCTTACCCTCCGATAGCACTGGCCAGCTGTGTCGGCAAGCTTATAGAGAGAATGATCCTTACATGGTGGGAATGGTACTTGTAAGTTTATAACGTCTATCTATAGGTAATGGCTGGTTATCGACGAGACCTCTCGTCAATAGACAGCGTTATCGACCTTGTAACGTACGTACAACACCAGAAACATCTGAAACGAATCAGTGTGACCTTATTCTTTGATGTTAAAGGTGCATACGGCAATGTCGATCATTATGCAATTCTGGATGGCATAGAAGCTTTAGGGATAGGTGGACACACCTTTCCCTGGATACGCGACTATTTGAATGAAAGATCTTTCTTTATTTTGGCTGAAGATGCTCCAACGCCATCTAGCTATACCAGTCATGGTGTACCGCAAGGCGGAGTACTCAGCCCTACTCTTTTCAACCTGGTGCTCGTTGGTCTCGCTGATTCGTTACCGCAAACCATTCAGCTCTCCGTATACGCGCACGACATTTGCACATGGGCTTCAGGAGTGACACGTGTACAAGTCCACGCGCTACTTCAGAAACCTCGACGGCTGTGTCGTCATACCTAAGAATGTAAGCTGGGAAATGTGCACTCGTTGCTTTTACTCGCAAAGTGATGGCCCCGTATGCTTTGTGGATTAATGGCCTATAGACGAACGCACTGATTTCTTGGCGTCATCATTGATGGAGACTTGTCTTTTAGCCCTCACGTCTCGTACATGACAAAGCGTTTAGCCGCCATTGTGGACCTTCTTGCGTTCCTTGGCTTGAAGTCCTGGGGCGCAACAGTACCATCAATGTTGCAACTGTATAACACACTGTTTTTGGTCTTCTGCGGCACAGCTTACCTGTACTAGGAAATACTTGCACTAGAAATATCCGCAAACTCCAGAGTGTGCAAGCACAAGCACTCAGAACTTGTCTCCGTTTCCCCAAAAAACTACCTTATCGATTGCGACATTGGCCACTGCCAGAGACGCTCCTTTGACAGTCTACATTGGTACAAATGTACTGAGAGCACACATCCGACACCTGACTCGGATTGCCTTCACCATCTTGCTTGCTTGCCAGCAAAAAGGCCACATTCTACTTTTGCCAAAAGTATTGTGAGCCACCAGTCCTACTTGCCATCACAATTTACGCCTGCTACACAATTATCAGACGCAGTGTGGTGTCTGCACCGGCCTCCAGTGCAGTTGACAATTCCAGGCATCAGAAAGAAAGCTGGAGAGCCGTTGCAATATTTGAAACAAGCAACTTTGGAACACGTTCACAACTTGCACTGATTCCGGCAACATGTATACACAGATGGTTCAATAAAACTCAACAGCTGTGCTGATACTGTCTTCATCCCTGCCAAATCTGCAGAAATCAATTAAAAGGCTCATGAGTGACCACATCGACGGGTGCAGAACTCGTGGCACTCGGTGCTGCTCTTGATTTCATTCAGCAGGAACCACTACAATTAGTCTTTGGTGACTCGAAGGCAGCCCTTCAGTACATACAAAGCCCATTGTGGCCCGGACGCAATGAATAAATGGCCTCAGAAATTCGACACATAGATCATCACAGCCATGACAAGGGACACAACGTACTCTTTCAATGGCTTCCACGACATTGTAACATCAGTCGGAACAACCACGCTGACGAAGCCACCCGATCTGCGCATGAAAGTGGTCAACGAGTCTTCATTCCGCTCTCGCGAACAGACGCTGCGGCTGGGCTTCGATTGATGTCCCGGGATTGTACTTTGCCCCTGTGGGACACGAAAGTTTTCAACATGTGTAGTTCGCATTCGTTGTCTCCGGACATACGGATGCACCTCCCGCCTGTGTTACCACGACGTGAACAGACCATGCTTCATTGTCTGTGGCTAGGCGTTGCCTTTATTAACTCATATTCTTTCCTTATTGGAATGGCCAACAGCCTCACCTGCGACACATGCAAGAGCGAAGAGACGCTCACACATATTATCTGTGTCTGCCCGCGGTATAGTGCCCAGAGACAAGTGATGTGCGGAGTACTGAACCAGTTGGACAATCGGCCACTATCGGAGCTGAAAGCTTTAGATCAGTGCTCTGAAAGAACATGCGCGTTGAAGGCCTCACTCGCGTTATTAGGGTTCCTGCGGTCCACGGGGCTTCACGATAGACTTTAAGAATGCTCTATAGACTTTACCGCTCTGTAGTGTGCGCGCTTTGTTAGTGCTCGTCTCGCTTTCTCTCTATCTGCCCCTTCCACTCTCTTTCTCTTGTTATCCCCCATAACCCTTCCCCCCGTGCAGGGTTAACCTCCCTGCCTTTCTCTGTATTCTTTTTTTTTCTCTCTCTCTCTCTGCTCTGGAGCCGTTAGGCAGCGGTGTATTCTTTCTCGTAAACTCTCGTAAACTCGGCCCAGCGCACAATGTATGCATGGACCATCCGCGTAGTACGTAATGTATGTCTGTAGATGTAGAGAAGGCAAGGCACACCAACTCGAACAATTAGACAGCAAGCTTATTTCTGCGATGAGAGAACGTCGATCGTGGCAGTCTACTGGAAAATCCACACCGAAAATGGCCGGGCGCAGTCTTTAAAAACAATAAGGTCTCCTTCAGCCTACCCAAGAAAAGTCTTGTATTCCTCGCAGGACAGTGAAAAGGCCCCGAGCGTTGTTCTCCCTCACTCACGCTCCGCGCAGATCATTCGATAAATCACGAATCTCCTGTTCAGATGTTTATATGCGTTATAGAAAGTTCCCGCGCGAGTCCTCCGCGCGAAGTTAAGCGTGTGATTTGTGTTTGTCACGCGTACGCGGCTCACTCACGCTCCCACAAGACCTAAACACAGCGCGCAGTCTTGTCCTCACGCTTACATTAAGGAATGTCACGTTTATTTTCGGGCACGTGGGGATTGAAACGTCATCCGTGCCTCATTTACGTGCGCATGACGCTTAAACTTACAATCTAGCGCGAAATTAAGCGTGGAATGTTTAGTGTGTAACCTTGTCACAACTGGAACCCAAGGGTAAGAACAGAAACTACGACCGGAACTTAGCCACAAAGACCGACCCGAGTCGGCCCCGTCTACGTTCGTAACGCCCTTTCTTTGTCGGCGGTCCAAGCGCTTGCTCATCTAGTTTCGTTTGCTTCCACTCTCCCGTGGTGTCGGTACCATCACAACGCCTCGCGTGTCTACGTCCTTCCGGCTCCTCGGGGCTGCAGTCCCGTCATTCACGCGGATGTATATAAAACACCAGAACGACAAGTTGCTGTTCTCCATTTTGAAGTTCCTTTTTCTGTCGTAATGAGAATTCTGCGCATAGTCCGGACTCTCAAGGAGCAGTGCGCCTATGAAAAGCGACATCCCTGAGGCGCTTCGTGTATTGTGCACGATCTTCATGGCTGGTGTTTGCCACCCGCCGGCGACGATTTCATCCTCTGTTCCTGCCGTTGCTCTTCGTAGGCGCGTTGCTCCTCGGGAGTCCGGACTATAGGTGAATATGATGGACCTAACATAGTAATAACAGAGGTGATGCGAGAATGTGTGTGCGTACCTACTGTCCCGATTACCACCGATCAAGACAATAAATATGTTTGTGCCTTTGTTCAAAATTATATGTCACCTCTGTGTCGCGCGATAAACGGCTTCGCTGGTCATCCAACTTCAATGAGTGGAATGGCTCATGATTCTTCGCATACTTGCCTCCCACTGCTTCTCTCTAACAACTTAGCACTCTGGTATGGCTTTAGCACTGTAAGCGAGTAAATTAGATGGTTGACGCCAACGGCATCAAAATGGTTCAATGCAATGATTGTCTTTCAAAGTGTATGGGTCGATGGTTATTCCGACATTGCCATTAACGAGCGCTTCTCGGAAGTTACAGTATAGATTCAGAAATTAATTTTGTTCCATGGTGCAAGCTTTTCTTAATTGGTAAATTATATGCTAAAATGAGTGAAAGCCATTACAAGGAAAGCAAGTTTCATGTGACGATTATTAGATCGACAAAGCACGCGAGAGTGAGGAATACAAATGGAACCTGCAGTAAGCTGACAATGAATGACGACATCGCGTGAAGAAAGACAAGTGGATAAAGCCGCTGTGTGTAGTGGTTTCCCCGAACACCGCGCGTTAATGACCACAAATGAAGACACCACGGTAGAGACTCGAAATGGAACCGCTTTTCTATAAAAGAAGTGCTGACGTTGGGGTTGATGGGGCCAATCAAATATCTTGGTCTCATTAGTTAGAAGAACCGTACAATGTCAAGTCAGCAATACCGGTTCTTTTGTTCCCCCTGCAAGTCAGTTTCTCAGTAGACAACATGGCTGAAACTGGCCAGCGCCTCGTTCATGATAGACAAATACGATCCTTCAGTAAATAACTAGTGGGCTTGCTTTTATATATAATCACTGCTTGTTCTTTGGCTAAGATGCTTACCGTGTGATAAGAAGTGGAGCCAGTTGTTAATGAAGCCGAGGAAGCATAAGAGATATGATTTGTATTTCTTATTGAAATTTGAGAATGATAAATCAAAAGTAAATGAATGTGTACGAAAAAGCGAGTTGCCTCTAGTAGGAGCCGAACTCACAACCTTCACATTACGCGTGCGATGCTAAGACGCTTTTATTTTTCATACATTATACTGCTTAAGAGTTCCAACGAATCATATGGAATATTTTTCGCTATGTGCGACATAACCTTCACAATTGAGCTTCTGTTGGTTTTCCGAACCTACTTTTTGCGCAGTTGCCATTTCAGTACTCGAACGCGGTGCTAGGCATCCTTAGGGATGTAAGGTTTAGCTATCATCAATTCCCAAAAGATCGCTTGGGCTCCCACATTTTGCCGTTGCCGCCATTGAAATCACAACCTCGCACATGTTTACACCGAAGCGGATAATGCCACTAGAAGCACTGACGAATGTTATATGCTAGTTTTTACAATTTTCTAAAGAAACGGCAGAATTCGCAATCTTCAAGTGGCAGCGCAACACGACTAAGATAAAACGCAGGAAAGATACAGGGCAGCGTTGAACATGGGTGTGCTCCGATCTTATGGGATACCACAATTCTTTCCGGCCACAGTAATCGGACCATGAGTTAGATTGTTGAGGCCTAGCATATGAGGAAGGAACGCTTTGTGTAAGCATTACTTCATGAACTTTGCATGACATGAATTTGCATTTTCAAACCGCTTCAAAGAATAGCATAAGATTAAGGTGTCTTGCTGTTTGCCAGTGCACTGATGATGACGTCATCGATGGTTAGCACGTCAGTATAGGTGGTAATGCTTAAGTGTGTGTCTGCTTTCTAATGAAGTTAATTGCGAGTTCCGCCTGGTCCTTTGTCTTTCCTGCTTTTCAAGCTAGGCTTGTATTGCGTCACACGTGGCGCTATAGTCGTTACTCAAAAGTCCAGTTGCTCACAGAGCAGAAGAGCTGCGGGAAAGGGTGGTTTGATGAGTTGAAAGCTGCTGCGATGCCGGAGCGTGAGCCATTAGCAAGGATTCCACAACCAATCAGAACTGTTTTGCTTCCACCAGGGAGGAAAAGGGCAGGAAAGGGCTACACGCGCGCTGCCCCCGGCTTCGCTTCCGTTCAGTTCATTCTCGGAAAACGGATGGGACGGCCACGGGTTGTGCGTTCCCCAGAGGAACTGGCAGCGTTCGACGAGCGGAGGCAAAAACTCGCCCTTGAAAGGGCTCGCCGTTGGCGCGTCGATACAGCCGGTAAAGACGCGTTTATACTTGGTTTATTGTCCGACGTTATCGGCGCGCGGGCTAGCGTCGCTCGACGCCGGGCGCGTCGGAGGGCGTTGGCGGCGTGCGATTACGTTGGTTGCGCCAGTGCGTTGAACCATCGGTCGAACTACAGACGATATTGTTGACGATGGGCTAAGTATGCAAATTTGTAAGTGTCCAACCGCTTTCTCACCAACCTGGGTCACTGTGTAGTTTGTGGTCAAAGGGTTAGAGCTTCGGACTTCTGCGCTGAGTGAACCGTGTTAGAAACCAACTGTAGGACCAACCTTAGTCACTGAGTATGGGCCAATGCCCACGTATGTGCCGCCTTCTAGCGAATCTCTTTCGAGACCCCATTGGTCGTTGTAGATCTGGGACTGGGTAGGTACCGCAGTCCAAAGAAACTCGTTGTCGCCGACTTAGAACGCTGGAGACGTGCCACTCAATCTGCGCTGGTTTTCAAGAAACCTCTTTGATGCCACATAAGCAGCCACCCAAGGTTGCCCGACGGTTCGTTTTGAACCCTGTGCCCTGAGCACAACAGCCAGATGCGCCACTCATTCGACTATGGGCTACCCAGGGAGAGCGGGTGAAGCACCCTAAAGATGAAAAAGGAACAAAACGCTTGTCGCTCAAGTTAGCTGGGTATCTCCGAAAATGATCAGTCGAAATTATAGCCTCTACTTTCAAAGGCATCGCCATGCATGGCTTTTCAGGCCCGAAGATATTCATGAAATCACATAACTGAGCCACCGAAGCACCTGAATGAAATATTTATATGCATACGTATTTCACTGCTGCCGTTCAGTCATCGTTGATATACTGCCTGAACTTCAGTAGCTTTTCACCCTTTCGATGTGAAGCTTTAGCTTTGTTAGTCGCCTTCGTAAAAAGTGCAGCCTCTATACGGCATAATAGTGAATGCCATTTCTTGTAGCTGCACGTCGTCGGGTTCACTGCCGCCAGCTCTTTTTAAGGGAATGCCCCTAAAAAAATGTAAAAAATGCACCTTGCTCGCAGCGTGCAACTCGTTTTTATTTTAAAAAATGTGTTCTGCCAATCAGTTTAAACAAAATCTAGTCGTTTCCAGGGATATAGTAAGTGCCAATTACACAGAAAATGAACCACATGTCACTTTTCTTTCCAACACAACCTTTATGGTCTAGCCTAATGCTATGCTCCTGCAGAATATGGGAAGCATGTCTCAGGCTTTCCTTTTCCATGTGTTTATGAAAGAGGCTTGCGATGTGTCCAGCTTCCCCACATCAAACGGCTGCGGAAGTGAACTTACAATCTATGCTGGCCAGTTTCTCTGCATTTATGTTTTTTCCCACTTGAAAAAGCAATAATTTTTGCAAGCAAAAACTGCTCCGAAGAGAGTTTATCATTACAGCCGAAAGATTGCCTCAAAAGTTAAATTTCTCTTTGCTCAAATTGGCTTTCAGCGAATGTTTGTTATTTATTGGAAGAGTATTCTTTTGAATCTTGCATGAAGTGTAAGGGCTGTCCTCGCACTGAGAAAGTTACGCCATGAAAAGCGGCGTATTCCCATTCATCCAAAAAGGTTACGAATTTCGTTTGTAAATCCACACTCCCCGACTTTGCTCGAATCCTTTTGGATGGTACCCTAGATGACATGACATACATAAACCGTTCCATAAGCTTAACAATCAACCTTGTAACCTCTAATACTTCCCCTCAATTAGGCGCGGGAACTGGCGAGCATGGTGGCCTAACCAGTACCCTCTACTCCATGTTGTTGGTGTTCATTATGATTATTTGTTGCCACCTTTTTTGAACCAAGGCGGGCCAAATAGTCACCCTCTCTTCTTGAGCTAGTCAAGTATGTTATAAATGCCTACCATTTTCGCCTTTTACCTACCTCTTATTAATTATTTCTCTTTTCCTTAGAACTTTTACACTTACTTGACAGGTTAGCCATGACATGTGACGGATCTCGTCCTACCAATATCTTCCCAGTTTTTTTTTAACCACCAAGATGCTAAACATTTCTTTCTTATGTCCGGTATGATATGAGACGGGGTTACTTGGTATTCCATTTTGTTAAACAGTGCGACAATATACAAAGGATGGCGAAAAGGGGCACCAACTAGACTGCTGACCGGGAATTGCTTTCATTCGTTTTGAATCCCCAGCTGACTTATCGAACAAGTACATTCAACGGGCCTCTCTCTGTGAGAACCTTCGAATTACATTAGAATATGCTGAGTTTGCTCCAGAGGCGGCTTGCACGAACATTTAATACCGAAGAAATAACGAACTTAAGAACGCGTCCTAAATTTTCCCTTGACAACTCCTCGTACCCACTAGAACACTTTCTTATATTCGTTATTATTTTCGATAATAAATGTTCGTTCTAGCCACCCAAATTTATTCCTTTGGCAGACGCATGCTTCAACCTGTTGAGAATATTTTCGCCGATGTGTTTTTCCTTAGGCAACCAGCCCGCGTATCAAATAGCAATGTATTACCCTCTGTATTATCATACATATTTTATTTTTTAATGTATTTCTTATCATTCTTGTAGATGGTCATGGTCTTTTTCCTGTTTTCAACCTTTGCATCTAGATTACTGGCTGTTTTTCTTTCTTCTTTATGGCTCCCGCTTTTCTAATTACAGTTTAAATTACACTTTACAATACCTCTTCCTCTATTCTGTGTCCCCACTTCCCGCAATCTTTCCTCAAAACTCCATTTGCTCTGCGCTTCTCTGACTTCAAGAGAGGCCCACTCAAAGAGGTCTACGTTTCATTATTGTTGCATTCCGCTTCCACTTCATTCTTAGATTATCATGGCACAGTGCCAACTGCGCTTTCATCAAGAGATGTTTCACCGGTGGTGCTGATAGTGGCGTCTGCTCAGCACACTAATCAAAGCTTCTAACAACTTAAATACTATTGCAGCCAAGGGAATTGCATCACTATTTCTCCTTTGACTGCACTTTCAGAAGAAAGCAAGTCGAGGATCAAACTACCTCATAATCCTCTGTCCCAGGTCTATCTCAGCTAATGACGTTTGCTCATGTAAATCAGCTTTCAGTTAAGTCGGTTAGCTAAAAAATGGCTGTGGCTTAGCTGAGGTTAAGCCCAGGATGCGAAGCATACTAGCCTTTATTTTAGTTGTTGAACCACTGTTTAGCCTGGTGAACTGCTGTTGCTTGGCTATATTTAGTTCGGCTAGACGAAGAAACAACTCATGCGTTACTCTGCTTCGCCTTCAAGAGTGGAACGCGATAGCGTTCCCGTCGACCCGCCAAGGGGTGTAAGACAATGGGCTACGGCGCAGCGACTACGCGCCCCGCATTCGACGCGGTGAGCGTCGAGCAACGCCGCGTTCGGCGCGGCAACGAAATGTGCGCCTGAGCAAGAGACGCACGCCTTAGAAACAGCTCGTTTCTAAGGCAACACCGCATTCACTAGAGGCGCTTTTGTACCGCTTTGAAGCTTCGTACTCGTGGCTCAGTGGTAGCGTCTCCGTCTCACACTCCGGAGACCCTGGTTCGATTCCAACCCAGCCCATCTTGCAAGAGTTGAGCCAAAGCCACCTAGAAACAAGCGCAGCTGCTTATATACCGCCGCGACGCCGCGAGCGACGGCGCGAGTTGGAGCCCCGTTTCTCCTCTGTCGTGACGTCACGGTGTCACGTGGTATGGCATGGGTTCAAAGGTCATTGAAGGCGATACCGCCGCGCCTGAGGAGCTGGGCTGAGCTCTCGTAATATGCTTCGCATAAAAGCTTTGAAGAGAAAAGATGAAACTCGACAAGAATTAAACATTTTGACTCGTGCGTAGCCTACATGCAAAATTCGTCCACAAAGGAATAATACACGACTTTTTATCTATAGAAATAACGATTACAGTCATCGTGTAGAGGCCAGCAAGCACAATAACACTGGTGACACAAGCGCCCTCTCTGGTTAAGCTTTTTGTTAAGTTTGCGAGCACCCTACCACAAGAGATATATAGCGACTTTTTCTTAGCTTGCACTCCCAAGCGCATCCATCAACCCGGACTTCATGACCAAGGGCACTGATTCGGAAGCCACCCCTAAGAAGCCGTTTCCAACCGGCGCAACTTGTCAGAAATCACCCGATCAACGACCACCAAGCGATGTTTGCCACTATAAAAGGAATTTATCGTATGGAGCTAATATGTCACAGAAATGCGGTTATACTTCAGGCAAATGCAGTTGTCAGTGCAGATAGTGTTTGACCTGAATAAAGCTGATTTGTTTTTCCTTGTGGATTTGGTCTCCTAGCAAATTGTGGCAAAATGCTGCACCAGTTAAACTTTCCTGTTTGTAGTGATGCTTTCGTAAAACCAACGTCTTGTTAAGCTTGAAAGTACCGTACCACGAGGGAGACATTATAACTCACTGCGTAATATCAGAACTTTGAGCCCCGTTACGTTTTAAAAGCGAAGCAGGTCATTGCGAACCTCGCTGGGTTTCGTGACCATGCGCACTGCGAACTAGCTGTTTCCTTGGAGCATAAGCAAACCAATCAGAGTGGAGCACGCGTGCCACCCGCTCCGCTGTGCTCCCTGGTGCATCACCAGGAGGAGCTCACCTTCGCGGCAGCGGCGGCGCCCGCCGTGCGGGAGACAGACGAAAAAGAACCGGAAAGCTTACCTTCGCGCATCCGCAGCTCCACGTTAATGAGGGAGTAAACGCTTCTTGCCGATGGAATGAAGTCGAATTGTGCTACGCATGTATGGGCATGCTATTTCTGAAACCAGGATGCATACAAGGCATCCGTGGGGCTCGCTAGTAGTCAGCAACTCCTTTAAAGACAAGGTTTGGTACCCATCGGGGTGGTTTAGCGGCTATCGTGTTGCGCTGCTAAACAGGAGGTCGCGGGATGACATCCCGGCTTCGGCGGACGCATTTCTTTGGGGCCAAAACACAAGAACGCCCGTGTCTCGTGCACTGGGGTACGTTAAAGATCCCCTGGTGGTCAAAATTAATGCGGAATGCCCCACTACGGCGTGCCTAATAAACAAATCGCTGTTTTAGCACGTAAAACCCCAAAATTCAATTCAATTCAAAGGCTTGGTATAACTTGTGTGCGCAAATGTCAGCGGCAAGGCTCTTTTGTTGTTTAATAAATGGTGAGAAAGTGAAAAAAATAAGGCAGTCAACGGCTGGCTATCAAAAAGCATCAAAAATAAACTCCAGCGACAAGGCATTTATGACAACGATTAACAAAACAGCGGTAAAAATAAATAAGACAAGATAGCAGAGAAATGGAGTACAACTTAACTCAGGAGTAGCCTGTTATATGCAATATAGTGCGTGCTGTTCCGGCTTGCGAGCTCCCAGTTTCAGCCCCAGCTTTACCAAAGTAGTCTCCATCGGTGCGGGCATGGCATAAAGCACAGAAAACAGGGAAGAATAAAGAACACAAAAAATTGCACAGTTCACATAAATGTGCACGAAGCCATATACTGAGCACATTCACAATGAATCGTCGTCCAAGGATACTTCATAAAGTGACTGAAATCCAGGAAGTGCTGTGGCAGTGTCTTTGTCTTTGTGTGACCAAGGACAAAGAACCTTCTCCACAGAAAAAGGGTGCCTGTCAGGCCGGCTCAAGCCCCTTCGCAGAGTCTCTCGCCGGTACCCGTATGAATTGTGGGCACTTGCGGGGGGAATGTTCCATAGGCGCACATGGGGTGTTACAGTGGGCGCAAGCAGCGGACGCCCTCTGTTTGATCCCAAGCAGGAAATAAAGTGTGTACGGCACATGCATATGTAATCAATGTATGATCGCAGCAAAGGTGCGATCAATGAGTTCGTAGGCTTTGAAGTGCTAAAGCGGATTTTTCCGAAAAAAAAAGAAACAATTTAGGAAGATTCATGAGGTTGACGCACAGTAAGTTGAAATTGAAACAATATTGGAAGCGCTTGTAGTTTACTGTGCGAATGTCAAACTTTACTCGAAAGTGGCCACAATTCTCGAAATAGCCATAATCATTCAAAAGAACTGGTGTGTGGCATCCTGGATACAAGACTTCAATGAACACTAACGACAGCTTGGAATGTGCGGGTGGTCTTGGTACCTTCCAGACTGCAATGGTTTTGTTTATTATTATGAATTTAGTTCATTTACCTCAATTACCAAATTCTTGCTACTCCTTTTAAGTGTAAGGCGTTCGCAGAGGTTATTTGTCTTTTCTGGTTGTGCTAAACCGGCCGGTACGACATACTTGTGAAAACCACTGACCTATTCCTTTATTTCATAGTATTCTCGCACTGGTGTTTATTTGACACTGAGAAGTGAAGGTGAAATAATAAAAATGCAATGCTTCCACTCGCGCTGCTTAGTTCTTGAAGTTCGCCTTACCATGAACTTTTGAATAAAGTGGTTGAATGTCGTAAAATTTGTTACAGGCATAAGTATTTGTCTATAGCCGTAATTTAACTAACCAAGTTATCAAACAAATAATAGTTTCAGGATAATATTAGAAAAGCAAGGCCTGTATTCGAAACACTTTTTTACTGCCACTGGTTATCGCAAAGGCGATTGTAGCGTTAGCGAGTCTGTGACATTCATGAATGGAGGGTCGCTCTGAGCCAACGTGTGAAAAAAGGCTGATGTAAGGAACATTTTCTGATTACAGGGACAGAAGTGTATGGTGCCGGCTGAGGTTCATAACTGCTCGGAAACTCTACTTGATGCGAAGATGAGTACACCTTACGCCGTCCTGGCCTCCGGCAGATGCCGAAGACTACAGCCCACTGACTTTCAGCACACAACAGAGCAAGGTATCCATTTGGGCCTGTTGCTATGCCATAAGTATGTACAGTGTTGCTCATCAAGGAGACGGAGACAAGCAAAAGCGATGAGACGCATAAGGTTCAAACTTTGTAGTAGCGCTTTCCCGGCACGCAGCTGATGCTTTCTTTTAATGTTTTTGCTGTTTTATTTACGCGTTGCAGCCTTCCACTTTGTATTCGACTATAAAACGAACTGCGTCTGCGCGCGCGCGTGCGCGCGTGGGTGTCTTTGTGAGTGTGTGTGCGTGTGTGTGAGTGAGTGTGCCTGTGTTCCCGTTTGCGGGGAGAATACCTTGCGATCCACAATATAATCTCGTCCTACTTCCTGAGTGATAGAACTACCCTTATATTATAACTAACCCAGTAATTCACTGCTTACTTGCTCAACTCATTCTGGTTTATTTTGCACAGCGGCTAAAAGACGTATCGACATGTACCCTTAGTAAGCGGGATTGAGCAAAGGATGGCCCTCACGGCGTAGTCCCTAAGCAATCAGGCTAAGAGCATGGTGGACCGGCAAGTGACATAAAAGGCAGATGGATCATGCTACTGGAAGCAATGAAGACAAAGTTATTGATAGACACGTGTGCCATTTTCTTACCTTACTGTTGCGGCCTTAAGAGGATGCTGTTTCGTTTTTCTTACAAGCAGAGTATTGCGGCAAGCGTGTTTTCTGCGTGCGTTCTTGATATTCACTTGAAAAATGGCATATACTTGCTACCTTTATGGTAATCGAAAGCTACGTGCGTTTCTTTAACTTTCTACTCTGCAAAACATGCATGTCTTTTCATAATATGAAAGAGTCGCACACAAAAGTCTAGAAACCTGAGATGCCTAAAAAAAAAGTTACCGACGATTACGTTGCTTCCTAATGCGAAATTTGAGCGCAGCAAATAAGCTGTTTCACCTTTTCGATAGATTGAGGCAAAGAAATCGAGCAACACATGTATGCGCTATCACAGAATTTTTTTTTTATTTTTCACACGTATTCCTTTAACAAAGACTCCACTAACAGTTCTTGACCGCACAGGGCGAACGGCAGCGGCAATTTCGGCTCGGGCGGTGCACATATACAGATCCGCCGCCACCGATCTGGCTCTCTGATTGCCACCGCACAGGGGTTGCATTGGAGGAGGAGCGAAGAAAGGAATTAAGTTCGAGCCGGCGCTTTGACAACCGGAGACTCGCAGGAAGAGGGGGGAGGGGGGCGGCGTGTACACCCAGCGGCAAACGATGGGGGCAGAAGCGCGCGCAGCAAGCGGACAACACGATAAAGGGAGGAGGGAAGAGATAGCAGCGACTGACTGATGCCGCTGACGCCGATAGTGAGTCAACCCCAACTGCGGAGTTGGTTTCAGGGACAACGTCGCCGATGCCGACACAAACAACATGATACCCTCGCTTCCGCAGCGCTAAGAACCAGGTCTAGCCGTGGGAAGGTGGTCACGTATTCGTCGACGTGCCGGGGCCTACGTGAAATAACCGGCGCGTCGGCAACTGAAGAGCACCCTATCCGCCACACAAGAACAGGGGGGGAGGGGGGGACCCTTTCCTCCTCTTTCTGCATGGCGGCGACGGTGTTCTATGCAGTCACGTTATCTTGACTCTCTAGCGGCGTCAGCGGCATCCAGCGGTATCAGTCGGTCGCTGCTAGCGCTGGGGGGATGAAAGGGGGGCGGGGCTGGTTACGAAGCCGACGACAACGCCGACGACGACGCGAAACCCAGGAACGGACGCCAAAGAGCTGCGCTCTAAAAGACGTTTTCTTGTTCGCACTGTATTATAGGCCTTTAGTTTGACGTGAACCGTAACAGCACACGTCTGAGTGTTTCACCGATGCTATTCACTGCCACCATTTCATGTCGCGCGGCTCTTCCTTAAGAAAATTTTAGCTTTCGCTTATGTTGTGGTCTATGATATTTGTTCTTGTGGGTACATGGTGATCTTTATCTCTCCGCTCATGTGGAAGTTACAGATAGAAAATTGCTACATTGAATAAGGCAGGCAGGTTTTCATATTTTTGCTAGTGATGAGAGTGTACGTACATAGAGGTAAAGTATCTGTACCATAATAGCAAAATTAATTTGAAAAAGCCAATGTCTGCCTGTAAAATAGTTACAATTAACAAATCCTCATGTCTGTCCATGCACGCAAAGCTTTTTTAGTCTTGAAAAACGGTGCATTGAAACACAACACATCGTATGCACAATGTGCATGTATCTTTATTTACACATTCTGACATGTCCATAGTTTCGTGTCATTTCTTTGCTTCTTGCTGCACAGCTACGCTGATGTTCCGAGGCGGCATCATGCACAGCTCAGAGAAATGGTTTTTTGCAGTTTATTTCAGATATGTCTAATGGCATACTTTGCCTATTTCTATCTGTTTATTAGTTTAAAGTGTCTTTTTTTAGTTACTTGTGAAATTGACTGGCTTTGTTACTGCCGAAAGGCCGCTTGTTGACACTTAATGCGCCTTTAACTTCAGTGATGCTAGGCTCACATGTCATAAATTCTGTCAGAGAACTAAGGACATATGTAGCGCACGACCATTTATCAAACATCACCGCCCACCAGGGCTCAATAGTTATTCACGAGTCAAAGATCTGGAAGAGGCGCGGACTATTTAGTCGAAAGTACTCTTATTTTTAGCTGTTGCAAAACAATAGTGGCTCTATATCTTTTGGCATGATTTTCATGATTTTTTGACAACGCGGTGTTCTTTCGTCAGGGAGCACCTGTGGAGCCAATAGCGGCAAGAATATACCTCAAAGGTGAAGCAAGAGCAGAGGCTAATACAGTTTGGCTTGAAAGTTATTGGTGCACGCCTGTTTAAAAGTTCTATTTATGCGTCACTTACACAGGAAAATGTACTTGAGCGTCTTCATATATTGGATTTAAATTTGCAGTAAGAAGGAATTTGTGACGTCGTGTTAATATGTTTTATGATATTCTAATCAACTCTTTCTTAACGGGAGCATGAAAGACTAAAACTTCTAAAACTTTGCATGAGAAACTTCCCAACATGACATGGCAAAATGGCAAACCATTCTGTCGCTGACATGGCAAAATGGTTTGCCCCGTACTAACGTTCTTTATACGAGAATACCAACGCTATGCGAGTCGGTTTTGAGAATTATTTGTATGACATTTGCACATATGCATTCCGCTGCGGTGGGCCCTTGATCAGACTGGTGGAGAATCAACTACATGCAGTCAGATGACTTCTAGTGCTCTTGAGCATATGCTACAAAATGGAGGGTTTGCCATTGCACGTCAGCCTAGCTTTTCATTATACTTCACCCCAATATGTCTTTTGCCCATCCTATATTAAACGACAATTTTCACTGCCGCCAGACAGCAATATGAAGTAGTCTCTTACTCTCACGTGTGAGAAATTGTTCACCACTTCGGAAGCAATTATGGCAAAATGGAAAGGCAAGTTTCATGGCGATTCTCAATTGACAGCGTGTGCTCATGCAAAAAAGTCTCTATCAAAACCAGTTTTCCATGAAGGAAACTGCTAACACACACAATGACTCATGGCTCACGTGCTTTAGAGAGCTTAGACGGGTGCAATCTGAAAACTGGATACATTGAAAATACGACAGTGCTGCAAGCAGGGCGAGCAAATTCTTTGCAATCAGATGTAGTGGTTGAAGAAGTGAAATAAAACCCATGTCCCAGATTACTGATTTTGCGTTTGTCATTTCAGCTTCCGTTGGGGAAAGTAAGCACTTCATAATTTGCCCCTGTGTCTAGTGATTTCGCCAGTATTTGGCCATCTAGAGATATACAGTACAACGCAAGCGAATTGTGCGTTTGTTCTTGCACCAGTAATTTCCTGCAATGTTGTGGTTATAGGTAGCGCAAGCAAAGAAGCGGAGGCGTCAACACGGAGGCAGCACTCTAAGTAAAAGACAAATATATACGGCAGCCAAACAATTGGTTTCCTCCTCACTGAGACTGTGAATAAAAATACGCACGAGAGACTAGCAAGATAAAGAAACACGAATAAGGAAGTAATTATGATACGCTCAAAAGTGAACTTTTCTTATTTTTTAAAGTTTGCCTTAAAGTTGCTGCAATGGCAGACTATAAGGGTTTGTATTTAGTTAAAAATAAAAGAAACCAAATGGAGCTCCTCTGCACAGCGTCGCTCATCGTGTAATTTTGGCATGAAAGGTTTGACAAGTACCTTTTCTGTATGAACTGACACATCACCTTAACGTACTGGGCTTTGATCACTACAGCGACGGATACTCCATCCCCGTACGAGCAGTTCTTAGTGCGCGTTCATGTTGACATAAGCCGCAATTTTACGTTTGAATTCATTTACAAGCTCGAGGATAATAAATATGCCTGTGTAATAATCAACAATCTCGGCCTTCACCACACAAATAACCTCTCATGGCACACCAGCATTGAGTACGTCTGTAATTATGCTAACCGCATGCTCGGTGTAATGCCGTGATTTTGGTTTGTTGGTAAAACAACGTGAGGCTTATAGCGAGTGAAAAGAGAAAGACGAAAGGAAGACATGTGTGACGTCTACCTTAGCGCCTGTGTGTGTCACGTCTTCCTTTCGTCCTTGTTTTTTCACGCGCTATGAGCCTCACGAAGTATGCTTGGATACCTGCGTAGCAATGTTACATCTGCGCCTTCATCCCTTGAAATAATTCTTTACCGAACATTGGTACGATCAAGCTCGAATACGCATGCGCCATATAGGATTCCTCTCAAATCACTCTAACTCTTGTCCTCGAATCAATACAAAACCCCTCCTGCTAGATTTATTATATCAAATTAACCGCGTCATTCCAGCGTTACAGCAAGGATAGATAGATAGAATAAACTTTAATGTCCAACAGAAAAGGCGATCTACCCACCCCCCGACACGCAGGTCAGGGGGCGAGTGCCGCCGCCTCATATGCCGGCTGGGAGGTCTTGGGTCCCAGTAGCCTCTTCAGCCAGTTGGACGAGCCGGAGCTGGAGCTCAGAGTCCGAGCTGTGCAGCAGGGTCTCCGAGGTGTCTCTACTATCTATTTTGTGCGTTCCCCCGGGAGAGTACGGACATTCCCGTATTATGTGGTCGAGGGTCCCTCTCGCCCCACAAAGATTACATTTATCGCTCCTGGCCTCGGCGAACATGTGGTTCGCCATAACCAGGTGCGGATATGTATAAGTTTGTAGTCGTCTCCACGCGACTGCTTGTCTGTTGTTTAATTTTGGGTATGGCGGGGATACCAGTCTACGAGGCAATCTATAATGCTGCGTGATCTCCCCATATTTTAGCATGCGCTCTCCGCTCCCTCGGTCATCGGGGGGCCCCGTAGCGGCTCGGCGGTAGAGATCTCGAGCCAGCTCGTGGGCCGCCTCGTTGCCGGGGACGGCTTCGTGCGCCGGAGTCCAAATTATTTGAATTTTTCTATCTAGCTTTATGAAATAGTGAAAGGCGAGCGCATTCGCTACAGGATGAAAGATCGGGTAAGCTTAGGGTATGTTTCCTTGCTGTAGATATGTGGGAAGCTACAGCAAGGAAAAATACCCTAAGCTTACCCGATCTTTCATCCTGTAGCGAATGTGCTCGCTTTTCGCTATTTCATAAAGTTTTCCACTTCAACCCTGTATTAAAAGAGCAGCATCTCACACAGCCGCTTTGTGTTTCATCTCGTTCAGTTCATTGCTTTAAAGTAGGCGTGCCGCCATGTAAGACTAATCGTTACAGTGATTATTTCATTCCCCGAACAACGGGGAATGGAACCATCTTCCCCTTGCCATCGCCTCCATCACGGACACTACTAAATTCAAGAACGCCATTCAACATGCCTTTGCTTAAATCCAATGTTATTTTCACAAATTTTTTATTATCTTTCCCTCACTCCTTCCGTGGTGCCTCCTGGCCCTGAAAATAAATAAATAAATAAATAAATAAATAAATAAATAAATAAATAAGCATTCGAGCCCCGCTAGCTCCCTGAAGACTTTTTGTCTCACTGGGGTGCGTTTGCAGGCAAATGATCTTACACGGAATGCATCACGTTCTCACGCATACCTTTGCAGAATCGTCATTAGTTTTTGCACGCGTATTTGCGCAACAAAATTACTCTCAGGGACAAATTTTGCATAGCCCGTTTCGATAGCAAGCTGCCTGGATTCATGACGACATACTCAGCATAAATGCTCTGAAACGCGAATTTGTACCTCCTGGATTGATTGCGTTTCGAATTGTTGCAGTTGTCTTCAATACCCTAATTGAGGAAGTCTTTACTGTTTTCTTATGCTTAGCTGTGTTGCAGCTGCTACCAACAGCAAACAGGGCCAGCGCAATCTTCTTTACAAAGCCTTATATAGAAATGCCAGCTTTAAGATTACCATTTATGCCAATTTCTTTATGTGAATTGTGTGGAAGTTACTGTGTTTTCATTCTTACTGTAAAGCTTCCTAGTAATTGAAAGTTACCTATTTTTGGACATTTCTAGCGCTGGTGTGGATGGTGTTTCAGATTTCATTTCGCACTGATCCATAACGATTTCTTTGGGCGACACTATGCGTCAAATGACCAGTAAAGCAAACAGGATAGCACATCAGGTACGTGAAGGCACATCAGGCACATCAGGTAGCGACAGTGAAGAGGGGGGAAAAAGACAATGTATGAAATGGAAGAAGACAAAAAGACTAATCGCACTCCAGTATGAGGGGGGGGAGGGAGGTCAACGAAAAAAGCATGCGGCCGCTGCTTCACGCAAGATGAATAGCACCAACTTATTTGACGGCTCACCAAGCTAGCACGTTGGTTCTCCACCGGGAAGAAATGGGTGATGAAAATATAAGCAGCGAAATATAATACCATGGACATGAGTGTTTGTAGCTTTCATTGTTGCACCTTCATTTTTTACTTGCACGCTGTAAACATACACAACACATGTACTTCAAATACGCTGTAGAGCAGTGCACTCTTCTACAATCACCGGAGCAGCTCAGATATACAGAAAATTCAAAAGCTGTGAAGTCGTTGACGGCGTTCGTAAATAAGAAGCTAACAAACAAAGCAAGCCTTCATCACTTGTCACCAGGCAAACAGGCACAAAGTAATACGTAGCGCGATACTTACAAAAGCAACTTTCATATGAATTATTTATCAGGAAATAGTAGCCGCTCTGGCTCTTGATGCGCTTGGTGAGGTCGTTATTGCTTGGCAGTCATTGGCGCGGGAGCATTTGTGCCAGCTCTACTGCCGGCAAGCTTGAGGCTTCGAAGATAAATGGGTTGCGATTGTCAAACTGGACCGGCATGTTATTAGCCCATGCCATTTGGCAACAGCAAAAGTTTCCTTCGAAGAACAGGGGGAGGCAAAGTTTCAATGAAGGTCGCTTCTGAAGTCATGACGGGTATTTGGCGCATTGGCGAAGTTAGTCTTGAAATTTGAATGCCCCAAGCAAAGACCCCCTCCTCAGTGCATGAGGTTGTGTATACTAAGGCGATAAAGTTGATGTAAACTTAAGAAAAAAATCATGGAGATGCCACGCACTGTGGGAGGTATGTAAGCGAAGCTTCCCGTGCTTGACGTTTTTATTGACGATAATTAATGGTGATGCTGATGGCTAAAGCTTAATTTCTTCAACATTTAGGCTAATACGAAAGTGGTGAGTGGATGTTAACCGTTAGCTTGCGTGCACCACTGCTGCTTGTCTGAGTAGTACACAGAACAAACAGGGCGAGGTGTTTGCTTGAGTCATTCTGTGCGCCATATTTTATAACCTCTGAAAGGGTTGAGCGTTGTCATTTCCTCCCATGGCACACCGCATCGTGGCAGAAGTATTAAACTTGAACTGGATTATGGGGCTTTACATGCCGAAACCACACTCGGATTATGAGGCAAGCCGTAGCGCTGGACTCCGGATTGATTTTGACACTGCGCTGTTCTTTAACGTGTCCCAAAATCTAAGAGAACGTGCGTTTTATATTTCGCCCCCGTCTAAAGGTGGTTGCCGCGGTCGGGATAAAATTAACGACCTCTAGCAGTGCCACAGCCGCAATGTTATTGCGGTGGGCACAGAAGTGTTGATTTGACAGTGGACTGCTTCCGTAGCGTAGCCTAAACCCTGCGGTGCACATTAATTAATGCGGCTCTGCTTCTTCCCTGCGTACTTTGTTCGCTTGACATATCTGCGTGGTGTTTATTTTTCAGAAATAGCAGGAACCAACTGTACTATACCTTGAACTTAAGCTTATCCAGTTTCCCCGCCACCGCTGTCGTTTAGCAGTGACGTTTGCTTGCCTTCTCACGTCACCTCCCCCCTCTCTTAGATGGGAATTACATAAAAGCGAAGCTTCAAATGATGAATACGACACGTGTAATAGGGTGGCGGGTACAAAGTTCTGAGAGATGTGCTGGGGCATACAGGCTTTTCTCAACGAAGATGGCCTGGTGTGTGCATTGTTGGCGACCTATACATTATAGTGCAGTGATGTTGGTAATGCTTGGTTTTCAATAAAGCTCAAGGGCACTCTTTATGTAGCTTCACATTGTGCGCGTCGACAAGCGGTGCTCGCACACACTATCACTGAAATGACGCGGAGCGTGTCTTACGGTGCCTATGAACTGGACTGTGAAGGGTTAAATGGCTGAGCCGGCTAGAAGGGCGAAGTAGTACCAATAGTACACAGCATGTTGCTTCTGGAGTATAATGCGTCCTTGCTTTAAGTATTCTGCTTATGTGTTTGACAAATATCGTGCTCCAATTTGAGCAAGTTCCCGTTCTTTATTTGCCTCTGCTTGCCCTTTGTAATTGCTATTATTACAATTAGCATTATTTTTCTACTTCATGCGTTTTGAGCCTGCCTGCCTGCCTGCCTGCCCGCCCGCCCGCCCGCCCGCCCGCCCGCCCGCCTGCTTGTCCGTCCGTCCGTCCGTCCGTCCGTCCGTCCGTCCGTCCGTCCGTCCGTCCGTCCGTCCGTCCGTCCGTCCGTCCGTCCGTCCGTCCGTCCGTCCATCCGTCCGTCCGTCCGTCCGTCCGTCCGTCCGTCCGTCCGTCCATCCATCCATCCATCCATCCCTCCATCCATCCATCCGTCCGTCCGTCCGTCCGTCCGTCCGTCCATCCATCCATCCATCCATCCATCCATCCATCCATCCATCCATCCATCCATCCATCCATCCATCCATCCATCCATCCATCCATCCATCCATCCATCCATCCATAAATCTATAGACACCTAGAAATGCTTCTCTATTAAGTCTTGCCATTTTCTGAGTGTAACATGTCTATGGCGTCTCATGTATGATGCAATACGTTATGAAGGCAGGGGCAGTACGTGAGGACGAGAGTTCGACGCCAAGAAATTTCACTATGTAGGCTTGAAGAAGCTATTAGGGCAGCCAAGACGCTAGTGACGCACTCGGTAGTTACAACCGCGACAGTTATTTGAAACGGTGGGATGACACACATAGTTTACGAAGGCGTCATAGTATTTAAGCGATGCTATGAAAACATTGTTTCTAAACCATTGGAGCGATATCTGGTACTTTTGCGTATACATACTGAGGATGTGTCAAATGTTCGGCCTTGTGTCTGGATGATCCATGCTTATTAAGTTAAACAAAACATGAGTTTACTTAGATCCCATACCAGTCCCCTGCACTTTTTATAATGTAGACATTCTGAATGTTTCAGTTTCAGATTTCTTTATTGATGCGAAACATACATAGGCATACATGAGCGTACAAGGAATCCCATAATGTATAGCTCAAAGAAAAATTTACCTAATACACAGTATGTGTGGCGCAATGAAAGCAGCCCTATAACCATATAGCTTAAACGTAATTACAGAGAATAAAGACATGTGTACTGCTTTGTCGTCCTTCGGTGAGCACTTTTAACCGGATAGCAAATGTTAAGCGTTATCGCTTCAGTGCAGGATGCGCCTGCATATATCGGAAGTTTCTCGAACGTTGTCGATGGTTCTATCCGCTGTCTGTTGTCACCGAACCTTGTGTAACCTAACTGTAGGCAAGACGCGAATTGTGTAGTACTTTCTGGAAGACACACGGACACCAGCGATCACTCGTACTTTCGATGACTCGTGTATACACTACGACGCGCTTGACCCGCTGATCAGATTCCGACGACTGCCGACTGTGTATGTCGCTATTGTTGTGCTTTAAGTGTAACTTGCTTTTGTGGCCGCAGGTTCGCCCAATCAAAAGTCAACTTATTCACAGTTTTGCTGCTGTTTTCTCCCCCTGCACTACTACATACCAACATATCTATACAGCAACACAGACAGCAATGTAACGGCGCTAGAATAACAAGTAATAGAATTATCTATTTTCTAAAAGGAAGTCGTATACAGAATTTGCAAGACAGAGTTAAGTAAAACGAACAAAACAAGCGAAAGACAGGCCGGGATATGTTTACATAAGAAGCAATTTTAGCGTGTAAGGGAACAGTTACCTATCTAATAAAAAAAGTAACTAACGCTTTCTTAAAAAGGTGTAATGGTACCCTTGACGTCTGCAAAGAGGGTGCTTCCCCCCCCCCCCCCTAAAAAAACAGCACTACTGCGAGCAGTCAGTTTGTGTCTCCTAATTTCTGCGTGCAATCAGAAATAGCAAAGTCGTTATGAGCACCGAATCTCCCGTCATTTAAATTCACCTGAGCAACCCTAAAGCATACTTGAGGGAGAGAATCACTGATCACGTCGCATAACAATATGGCTTGTGTATCTTTAACAACAATATGCATACTGAAATGATATTGTAATTATGAAGCATAGCGGAGCGACTACTACAAAATGAGTTCAGTGGCAAAATATCCTTGCAAGATGAATGAAGTCGACCTGATCCTGCAAGGCTGTAGCCAACTGGAAGACTTACCGCTTACAGGACGAGAAGCATATCACAGAGAAATAACGACTTTCTGAAACGCATTGTCTGCTACGACCGTGTATATTTGATGTGAAAGCATCACATGACCCATTGAGCGAAAATGCCGTTGTCTGTCGTGCCGATAAGCGAAAAATGGCACCTGAATTCCCATTGGATGCAACGCGACGTCACCATCACGCCTCGACGGAGCACAGTCGGTGAAAGAAAACGCCTGCTGCCCCGATAGCGCGCCAGGTATCGCGCGAGTGAGAAGGGCTTTGCCGCGATGCCAGGTCACCGTCACTGTCGCTCAAGGAAACTCGTGTTATCCGCGCATTCCTTGTCCCCGCAAGCTCCCGCTGTTGTACTAACTGCGCCTCGGTAAGGCAACATCAAAATGCGCCAAGCCAGAACAAGCGTTACAACGCTCTCGCTTGCCCGTTGACTTCATAACTTGAAGGATTGCTCTGCAGCGTTCAATTACACGTTAATGATTTCACATAAACAACTCATAAAAAGTGCTTAGGTGACCTTAGTTTCTATCTTTTTTGTTTGAAGAAACAACTAAACAAATATATTCTCTCCTGTACTGATGCATAGTTCGTATTCCCAGCCATTGTTTTAGTGCGCTTTCATTTAGTTTTAATTGTGATCAGAATCAGAATCAGTTTTATTCATGACAAAATTAGGATAATTACAACATATTATACACAGAAGGAGGTGAAAACTCCTTCTGAAATGGGACCTCCTGTGCATGATGACTAGAATTAATAATACATACGACAATGGCAACATGAAAAGTTTACGAATAAAGGTTTTAGGATACAAGGCATAAATGAACAGAAGAGCAGCATATGTACGTATTCAACAAAAACAAGGCTTCTACTTAGTCAACGAAAGGTGAAACTACAAAAACACAAAAAACTACGAAACTGAACTACAAAACTACAAAAATGCCAATATATTTCTCTTTGACGTGTTCTTTATGCATATTGGAGTTGGCCACTCAGATTTTGCACCTAGTCTCATTCATACTGTTAATGTATGTTAATATTTAGCGAGATTATGCGACTGTGCTCTTTTGTATGCTTCTTAATTATGCATGTTTATTTGCTTAATTATGCTAGTTATTTGAAAACAGCTAATTCTTCCTTGTTCATGATTTGTTGCAACTAATGCAACCTGTGCTTTATTATGTTTAGTATGGATAGCAAGTCCTATTGCGATCTTTTACTTAGGCACTTTCTGAAAATTAACATCCTTTAATCTTTCTAATTACCGTGATAAAACAGATTGTGATTATGATTTGAGGTTACCTAGTCTGACCATTGTGCATGAAATTTCATCATCTCTCCTGAGCAGGCTCCAATAGTATGCAGTAATTTCGCCTTACATTAGACTGTTGTGACACCTGTATGGCTTGGGAGGCCAACTTATACGTCATCTGATTGGAAGAATTACGCGTGAAAGTTTTTTTCGGTTGTGATATCCGGACTCCATCAGCTGTCCGTCGGTGCATACTTGTTCCGTTTCAGCAAGATAATAAACGAAAAATTACCTCCTGCGACCCTGTCTCTCTTAGTGCTACTGAAGGTACCCATGGCATCACAGCTACCTGTTGCTCTTTCCACTTAAATCAGTAATTCTTAAATATCGCTTGCATCTATGGGGATTACGCAAATTATTTTCCACATTCTTTCTGCAATTGTGTACAGATTATTCCAAGAGATGGGCCTTTATCGCATACGCCTAACAATGTTCTAGTTCTTCCCGCCAAACAATGCTGATTCAGAAGGAAAACAGAAGCGCGATAGAAAGAAGGACGAGACCCGTACACAGGACTAGTCCTGTGTACTCGTCTCGTCCTTGCTTCATTCATGCTTCTATTTTCCTTCTCACTTGCCCAAGAAAGCTCAAGAAAGTGTTTCTTCAACTCGCCCAAGAAAGTGTTTTGCTAAGCAATATTGACTGAGCTCACTAATTTTATCACGTTACGCATTGCTCTTTTACGCTACATTTTCTTACGTGCGATGAAGCTGGCTCGCAATGCCTTTTTTTTCACGTCATTGCCTAGTTGCACAAAATGTTACAAAACATGCAATCTTGGCCAATACGGTTTACGACACCTGGGCGGTCTTGCTAATCGATTGCTCACTCAACGGAAGCAGTGTCCTCTACTACCGAGTTTTCATTTTGTTTTGTTAGCACGCCTCCAGACGGCCATTGCAAAACCTAAGCGGATCTCCAATTAAGTGGGGCCTGTGCAGCGTTGTTTCAACAAGGTGTTGGCGTCTGCCCAAGACGCCCTTATCTAGCACTCTTGCGAGCATCGAGCAGTGAGCGTGTCTGATGCTGTTAGAGCAGACAGAATTTCGAAATCCCCGTTTCGAAAGCATCTCACACGTAGAAGTAAGACATTATTGGTGACAACGACAAGTGTCCGAATGAGCTGTCTGTGCTTTACAGCATATCATGCCTTTTACCAACGAAAGCTCGGGTCATGGCAGCAATAATTAAGATGCCTTCATTTATCTCAGTGTGGCAATTGAACAATAAAGCTTAAATCAGGTCTGCATGGCTATGCTTTCTTTTTTGGAGACGCATGCTACACAACCTCAGCAAATCATAGACGTCACACCATTTTCCGAGAATAAATACAAATTCTAAAGCCAACGCGAACTATGCCACCTCCGAGGAGACGGAGGAACGACATATTATATGGTTCCCGGCTCACACGTCCCCCGACACCTCCGTACCCAACCTCAACGAGGAGGTCCAGCGCGTAGCGCGAGGTCTCACATTCCGCGCCCGCGTAGAAAGAACCTCTCGGGGGGTTGGAAATCCAACGGAGGCATGGACAGAGAGGGGCAGAATGACCAGGTACTATGACATTACAAAATTTTATCTGAACTCCATGCGTGTTTATCCACCCCCTAGCCCCGAACTTGACAGGGGCCAAGCGGTAGACTGGAGGCAGTTACAAACCAAGGCCTTTCCCAACCCCGTCCATCTCAGGAGGATATATCCAGACATCTATTCGGACCGATAACAGCGAATAATGCGGCAGGGGTCACGCATCTTTTAGACACAATCTCTGGAAATGTGAGGTTATATGCAGAGAAAATGCAGTCTCCCCAAATACAGCTGCGTTGCGGTGGATGGCAGCGCTGCGCAGCTCAAACCTCCGATATTAACTGCAGGCCATCCAGCAAGACCGTGAGGCAGCGAGGAGACAAGATCTCCGGACCTCCTCGGGGGCGGCCTAGACCCAGGTCACGAATTTGATGGATATTCAATAAAGTTGTTACCATCAGCACCAGCTTTAGCATAGTGCGAGCAAATTCACGAGCTTACTTAGTGGTGCACAGTAGTCATACGCTATAACAAAAGGACAGCTATATTTGTTTATAACATCAATAGAAATACGCCTTAAAATATGTTAGCTAATAAATTATCCTAACGCGAACCTTTACGATTGTCTTTGATCGTTGCCGATCACAGAATTTGGATTCGTGTCTGGAGTATTTACCTTCCAAATGAAGTGCTGGTATACCGATGTGTTGACGAACAATCAGTATGGTCTGAAATTTAAACTAAGTTACAAAGGTTGATAAAGTCGCAAGTTGATATGTATAGAAAACATGCACATTGTACTGGCTTATGAACGTCTTCCAAACTGAGGAATCGAGCTGTGTAGCCAACGGACCTGAAGTCGTATTGGGAGTATGAGAAGTAGTGGATGTCTGAGAAGAAACTACGCAGGCTCAATCAAGAATTCAGTATCAGCTCTAAAGAGGTGGATGTGCTTATGTAGCAAAAGCGGACACCTACTTTTATAGATAGGAAAAGTTGATACCAACTTGAAGCAGTCAGCTTTTATTGGATGAATTAATTCGCAACTGTGTAACAATGTATTCGTACTATTCACACATTTTCTAAAATGCGTACTTTTGTTTCGTACGTTATCGGCTTTGTCTTAAACTTCATCCTAGTTCTTCTGATACATTGGGGAAATTGTAACAACAGTACATGCAAGAACACATGTACACATACCCCATACAGTGTTCCTCACGTCTAACAAAAAGCCGCTGTAAATATTGCAATGGTTTGCCAATATATGAGTATATGCAGGCAAAATTTGTAGCTGCTCGAATTTACTGAACAAGTGCGATTTTCGAACAGTACAAAGAAAGAGTGTGCCCTTTGGAACTCATTCTGTCACTTGCAAAACGCTGCTTAAACTTACTTAAATCTTGCTTAGTTACCAAATTCAAGTCCCCAGATTGAAACAAATGTCACCGAACGATCAGTAGAGAGCACTGCCACGGAAATTAGCCTTGTGTTGCATGTAATCCACCATAGTGGACCAATTTCCTCTCTTTTATGAACAAGCTGGTTTGCATGGCGGCTTTTTCATTGGACAAAATGATTTCACCTATGCAATGTAGTTGGCTCCGATCAGCTACCGTTCATTTACAACATCGCTTCCAAGACAGCAGCCACCTGTGTGAGCAGGTAAGTCACCGTCGTCTTATCTCTGTTACACATACCTTCCGTGGCTAGGTAATTTTGTCCATACTATTGCTTGAACGCTATATAGGAAGCCACCAGAATCAATCGCTACAGTATTCGCCACTGAGTAAAGCTCTTGTATCAAATCCCCCGATCTTGTTAGTAGTATGGTACTCTCTGCTTCCATAATTTCCATCGCATGTGAGCGTTACTTACATGCGATGTGAGTAATACTGTGCATGCCGAAATACTGTACATACTATGCACAGTACTATGCATACTAGTGTGAATTTCCGCGGTGCCGCGAGCACCGTGTGAGTAAATAAACTTTAATGATGGGGAACTAGATGCCACGTTGAACTCGCCGCCGCGAAATCTTAAGTGCTTTGCTTCATGAAGCCGTTGACGACAATGAAAGTGCCGAGGCGATACCGCTTTTTACAGTAACACTGACCACCATGGCGGCAGTGAAAGCAACGTGCAGGAACCAGGCCTCACAAAGCAATGCAGATTTTTTGAGAGAAAACTCCGCCTGAAGCGACGTACCTCGTTTTTTTTTTTTTGTTTCAGTGAGAGAACTCTGTCCAGCATTTGAACACACCAGAGTTAGAGCGCATGTTGTCCAGTGTTCCAAATATTTTCTAGTTTATTAAATCACTTTTTGATGCCGAGAAAAAAGACCTTTTCCTGAATGCGCGATGGTTGAAAAGCCATAATATTGTACTATGCTGTTTAACCTAATCTTTACTTCTGGGGACTCGTGCGGAACAATCCACCGGAAGGTGATGAGATTAATATGATGAGTATATACAGAGCACACTAATAGTACACGCACATATTGTTCAGAAAATGGTGTCTTCCTCCATTGTGAAGACGTCCCGCTACTGTTGTTACAATCTATCTCCCGAACTTCACGTAATTTGTAGCGTCAACTGTGACTTGAAAAAGTGGGACAAGAAACTAAAGAACTACTATTAGTGCAAACAAGCAACAAAGGAAAGTCAGACGAAAGAAAGCAAGGAGGGCCAGACTTTCCGGATGCTACTGCACTGGTACGTTTAGAGTGCAATACTGCGCTGTAACATTTATCTCAAGCACATATATGGACACTAGAGTCCCATTCGCGCCATCAGCGCCACCGCCACCATCGTCACAGGGCTGTCAAGGTGTCAGCAGCGCATGCACTGTGTGGGCGTGGAGGTTTAGAGACAGTCTCCAGAGACGCGAGAGACGCTCAGTGCGTCTGGCTGCAGAAACGAAGAAGCAAAGTGGCCGCCCCCTCACGCTACGCTGGATCGGTTCGGTGCCCCACTGCTGGAATGAGTGCTGTGCGGACACAGGCCAATCGAGAGAGCGCGTCTGACGCGATCTGCCATGGTGCACAAAAGCACGACCGTTCCGCTGAGAAGCCGTGAGCGTAACACACCGTGGTGCATAAAGTAGTTCGTGTGGAGCGGAGAAGTACATTTAAAGACAGGAGCGTTGACGGTGTTCTTTGCGGCTCACGTTGTGCATCACTGACATGCAACACTTATTGCTGCGATTTTCAGCCCGTGAGCATTGCGAGGCGCCTACTAGCTGCCAGGGTGCTCTGCCTACGCCCACGTGTTTTTGAAGAACACCGCATTCCGAGGAACGCCCTCTAAGGAGCTTCAACGCAAAGATAACCCTTCCTGCCATTTTCAGCGCTTCGCCTTGCGGGCGAAACTACCCAGCTTTCTTTAACTTTGTCATGTCTTCCTCTCGGGCCCAACATGCCTTGACCAAAAAAGTAGGTCGAGGTACAACTGACCCTAAGCACAACACCAAATTTCTCGATATTGTGAAGAAACAAGCGACAAAACCGCTATGCCAAAGAAGTGCGTATTTTACCATTTATTTGTGGTGTTGCATGAATTGTAACTGTTACATGCATGTGCATTTAGTATTCTATTGAGAATTGCTAGTGCGAAGAAACAATACGGCCTTCCATTTCTGCCATAATCATAAAGGAGCAGAGATTAATCGAGAACTTACGACCTAGACCAAGATGGCATCTGTTTCCTGAATAATAACGTCGTAAAAAATAATTGAGCTGATGTATTAGAAAAAAAAAATTATACATATATGATTATTTTAAAGAGGCAAGCAAAATAGACAGAACAGGAAGAAAAAGGTTGCTAGAGAAAGGAATAGCACGCAGCTCTTCCTTTGTCTTCGTTAATTTTATTAATCACCCCTATAAGTATCCGCTTTGTTTGCTGTGTTGAATGTGCAGTCCCGACACTGTATACGTTCGTATCGCTCCGCAATGGTTCTAGACGATGTACAAAATAGATCTACAGCTTTGGTGTGCTTTGGTTCAAGTGAGATTTCTTTACAGATTGATTGGGCTGCTTCTTAAGAAATAAGATGTATGCAACAAGGTATGCAACAAAGACAAAATATGCAACACGAAAAATGCATAGTAAAATCTTTCACCTATAAAAAAGCCGCCGAATCATGATTCTTTTTTGCTGAGGAATCCTTCACGGCGTTAGGGAATCTCTGTCTTCCTGTTTCCGAGATAATGACAAACGCGAATGTTCGCCTACGAGGTTTGCTCAAGGAACCGGTCATTTGGTTGTAAAAAAAAATGGCAGGAAAAATAGCCCTACGCTTTATGCGTGCTGCTCGTGAGGGATACATATCTGGATGCTCTAGATTTCGCAACTCTTCCAGTCTCTAGGACTGATAGATACATATATGACTGATAAGCCTGGGTGCATGTTTCGAGGATGGCGATGTCGTAGTACCATAACTGTACCACAACTAATTACTTTTTTTTATCACTATGAAATTCCATCATGCCTTGCATCAGTAGCTGCACATTTTGCCTTACGTTGCCTCTCCTATTGTCACATGACTCGCGAAAATGCGATCTCCTAATAAAGCCCTCCAATTATTTTTCTAAAACGCTGTTTATTCATCAGAACTTCTTTGCTCGCGTCAGTCGTGCAAACTTTCACAGAAATATTTTCCTCACATATTTCACCGTCCCATAACTGTACCACAAATAATTACTTTTTTTGATCACTACGAACTTCCATCATGCCTCGCATCAGCAGCTGCAGATTTTGCCTTACGTCGCCTCTCCTATTGTCACATGTCTCGCGAACATGCGACCTCCTAGTAAAGCCCTCCACTTATTTTTCTAAAACACTGCTTATTCATCAGAACTTCTTTGCTCGTATCAGTCGTGCAAACTTTCACAGAAATATTTTCCTCGCATATTTCACCGTCCCATTATCACTTACTTTCTTCTGTTCGGATGCATCAGCAAATTATTCTTCTATGTTCTCGTGGTTTTGTCGTTAGCCTTTCTCGCGCTGTTTTCTTGGCGTTATAATGATTACCACCGTGTGACATCAGCAATGGTAGGAAATTTTAATACACCCTTGTTGCTCAGCCAGTAGCATAAGGGACAATCCGGTGGCGCCGAAGTAGCTACGTTTGGTATGTTGTTGTTGTTGTTGTTGTTGTCGTCGTCGTCGTCGTCGTCGTCGTTGTTGTTGTTATTGTTGTCGTTGTTGTTGCTGTTGTCGTTGTTGTTGTTGTCGTAGTTGCTGTCGTTGTCGTCGTCGTTGTTGTTGTTGTCGTCGGCGTCGTCGGCATCGTCGTCGTCGTCGTCGTCGTTGTTGTTGTTGTTGTTGTTGTTTCTACCTTAGTGCTTACGCGTGCCTGATCTTTGTTCTTCCGCACGAGAAGTTCAGGAAGCGTTCTTGCACAATGCTACCTGTGTTACACAGTAACTAAACTACACACGGCGGTGACTACAGATAATCTGCTTATTTTTACGTCACTATAAAATGCGCGACGCGATCACCGCACTTTGCGCAAAATAAGATATCTGGCACGCCTTTGTGAGGGCAGATGGTAAAAAAGACAACTCACTCCATTTAGCGCATTACTGCAGAACTATTTCGCTTACCACACTCTAAAAAGAAGGAATGAAATTGTCCGATCATTTTACAAGCCAAAACAAAATTTCCCAAAAGAAGGCGCGTAACGGATGCGTACCTTTACTATTTGAGCGGTATAAGCATGAAGCGCCTAATAATATCTCGTTTGTTTATCAAAGTGCACTTTAGTGAATTCGGCCTGATAAGTAAGAATGCACTGGCCACTGGGAATGTGACGTTGCATGTGTCTCTGCCATGCATGGGCCATGCTTTGCTCGGATAATATATACCAAGGATGCATAGTCGAACGATCGAGCTAGCCTGCCGCGCAGAGCAGCTTCCAAGGACGCGTACTATATTTCTTGCCTGACCATGGCAACTGTTGTCTCACCGCCTTAATTTACCGTACCATCATGATCAATCTACTCTTGACCTCATTAACAAGTTTGGCTGACGTCAGTCCTCCTCATTCCCTCTAACAGTGCGTAGAGCCAAGTATTTTTAATGTAGAGTCCACGGAGTTGCAAAACTTTATTTAATGTTGTTCTGATAGTGAGGATTTATCAGATACTCCACTTCTCTGTTGATTGCACATTGCACAATATCTCCGAATTACTATGGATTCGAAGTAACCATAGACTTTCTGGATACATTTTCTTGGTTGGCGTTAGATATAAAAGTTAGTAAATAACAGACCTCTATTGACGTCGATCACAATGTGGCCATTACGGGGATGATCTACTTTTGTTACAAAGCTTAGAAACTAAACAGTTTGCGGAATATTCTTCTATCGCGGTTATATTAGAAAGTCTTCTCTGCAACGCTGTGAGTCAGATAAATAACATCATACTGTGAACTCCGTTTCTCGAGCGCGTACTATTCTGCACCTTCTTCTAGAATGTGCCCTGTCTGCAACATAAAATTGTCTTCCCACTGCAACGACAAATAGTAGCTAAAAGGATGGGGTGCTCGCGCTTTGCTAGCCGTTGATGAGTGTACCAGTGATCTCGTTGCTAGAGATCAATAAATGTTACAACTGTGTTTTCTTTCTGCATCCCATTTCTGCAAGTAATGACAGCACAATGCTCCTGCAAAGAGGATATATGACAGAATTCACTGCAAACGCAAATTCCCGAGACATGGGGCGGTATTACGTAAAACTATTTCAGTCTGTTTTTATTACAAATCGGCAATTAGCCCTCCCTGAAAGGTCAAAATGTGTCGGGTTCTGCCCATGTGGACATGGAACCCACCCATATAGGTGGGAGCCGAACCATTATGAGCTGTCATGGCGGGCCGATAGCGTAGTGGGAATAAAGAAAGGTTTGAATAGTTTTACGTTATACCGGCCATATTATGCCGGTCATATTATATCTTCCTTCTGTTCACCATCCTGTGGTCATGTCAGTGGCATGTTTCTAGACAGGTTTGATTGCCGCCTGTCGCTCTCCGGTGAGGGAAGAGCACGCACTCAGCAACATACTACAGTCAAATCACTCCCTTTCGTTGTAACAAACTCACTGGTGTATGTTCTGTTTGGCCACGTGCCACAGCTTTGAATCGATGCAGTCGCATGCGATTGAACCGCGCTCTGATTGATCCTTCCAGTAGTTTTCCCTAAGCATTGATTGCAGGCCTGCTCTTCTTTAGCTGAAGGCTACTATTATACGAAGCCCTTGATGACACTACTCTTACAAGATGGCCCAACTGTGGTACCCATGTAAATTGTTGAGCTTCGTAGATTGGGAACGATCAACGAAGAGCACGCTTGCTCAGTCTCGTATGCACCATTGAGAACAGCGCTATATTTTGCTAGGGCTATTGAACACAGTGGCGGCGCGGACAGTAATGGTCGTTGCAGTACATGTATCGGACATCCCGTGGTCAATAAACATCGTAATGAAGTGCATAGCGTGCTCCAGTTTAATCAGCGTAAAGGCTTTTCTAACCAGCTTTCGTTTTTTTTGTGCAGCATCGGGTAAACAAGGGAGAAAAATGTAACCGATTATTACGATACTCCCTCATGCGAAAATTGAGAGCCACTGTTTACGTGTTTTTCATATCGCGATATATTGAGGCAAAGAATTTGACTGAGACATGTAGAAGAGTCGGCGATCGCCGAAAATCTGATCTGTCATATATAGGCTCTCCTAAGTAACTTTAGCCAAACTTTAAAAACACGTGAATTCCACGTAGCTGGACAGAACCCAGGTGCTGTTGTTTTCCGTCGCTTGGAGATGCTCGAATTATTCTTTTCAATCAGCCTAGTTACATCATTAGTCCTAATTATTTATTCAACTTCTCAAGTAATTCAGTTACATGAAAGGTGTCAATGAGAAAATTATAGAGCGAAAGAGCCCGCGAATACCCGCAAAGTGCCTCGAGCGTTCAGTCGCACGGAAATTTTGCGGGAATCGGCGGTTTTTTTTTATGGAAATGAAAATAAATAAAAGAGACGTATTTACCTTATAATGGTGACGGCTACTCCTTTTCTCACAGCGGAAAGAACAGTATAAAAGATATGTAGGAAAATGAAAAGAAATCACTTCATTCGGTCAGAAATCCACAGCGCAGTCCTATACACCCGTGGACATAACAGTATAAAAGTCAAATGCAAGTTGCACTACAATGAGTTTGTAAACAAAGTCACAAACACAAAAAACGGCCGTGATGTAGATTTAGATGAGTATTAAACAGACGAGGAATTACACCGTGTTAAAAGAATTCACGCACAAAAAAAGAAAATGTATAACGCGTAATATACAAGCATTAATAATTACAAATAATAGAAGAACGTTATAGTAACATCCTGTGATTATTCAGTGCAATACCTAGTATTTGTTAAGGATGCCTGTTTATAAAAATGTTCAAGTTCGTTCGATGCTTTTCGCTGTGCTATTTTCGATGGCCAAGGGCCCAGCAATTATGGGAGTGAGAAAGGCCGGTGAGGATCAGTGGAGTGTAGTTCTTGTTCTAGCTGCCGTCTTTGCATCTCGTATATGGGGCGTTCGAGGAGTAGATGGCGAACATCCTCATCGTCGTGGCCACAGGAGTAAGCCGGGGAAGGAGCCCGTTTGAGGCGATATAGGAAATGTTTGGTGTATGCTGTCCCAAGGCACAGTCGATGAATTAGTGTCTCGGTACTTTCAGAAAGTTGTACATCCAGCTGGTATTTGAGTTGAGGTTCCGATTCGTAAAGTATTGATTCATAGCAAAATATTTAGCGCGCACAATTTACAAGGACACAGTGAAGGGGGACACACGGACACACACGTAAAAAGCCGAATTGCGGTGTCTTGCCTTCGGGCTGCTTTAGTATAGTCTTGTTGCCACCGAATAAAAGAAAGCTTTGCCAATCAGGTAACAAAACTAGCTTCAGTGGGATTCCCGGAACACATTATAGTCAGAATGGCCGAAAAGGTAATAAAAATATTAAAGGGTGTACAACCCACAGATTCAAGGAACAAGCTTAGCACGAACAAAAGGCACCTTGCAGTTGTACCTTACGTCCATTGTTTTTCCCATGGGCTAAAGAATGTTGGCAGTCGGTATGGCGTTGAAGTTGTTTTCAGCGCTCCTAAAAAGGTGCCAAAACAGTGCCAAGCTATTTCCAATAAGATAGACAATAGGGTAAAAAAATGCAGCTGTGGCCTAAAAGAAGATCAAAAATTCACAAAATGCAGAATAGGTGTTGTGTACCGGCTTTCATTAACCTGTGGCAACATGTACTACATAGGACACACCGGTCGGTGCATAAACACCCGTCTAAAAGAACATGAACGTTCTTTCGGTAAAGAAAACTATTCGAACTTGTCGAACCACTGTAATCTATGTGATTGTGATCCGGTATTTTTTGACACTGACATTTTGTTTTCAGATAAAGACAAACTAACACGTGAAATCACAGAAGCATTTAATATCAAAAAGTGCGCTGAAAAATCCATAACCAACCATCGGTTGCAATCACTGAAAATGAATTCGCTTCTTTTAAATACTGGTTGAACCTTCTTAATCTGTTTTTAATCTGTTTCTGTTTTATTGACCCCTCTTGTTGCACATGTTCAGCGCTGATATAAATATGTTCTGTGTACTGGAGAAGAACGAGCAGCAGGCATTGCTTCGAAAAAGACGACAACAACGTGTGGTTGGAAGCCTTGTGTCTGTGCTGCCGAAGCTGTGTGTCCTCTCGCTACGTGCTCTGCTATCTGAGCGTCAAATCAATCGAACTATAACGCATGTTAACATTAGGTGGAGGTGCTGGGCCCTTCCCAAACCTGGAACTCCGCAGCCGGACGCTCCCTACCGTTTCTGCAATGCCTCAGGACGCTTCGCAGCCCAATCCTCCCATGGAATTGCCTGTAGTCTGCTCCGGTACTCTACGCCAACGAAATCCTCCGGTCTTCAGCGGCAACGACGACCATGACGTGCCGGATTGGCTCTCGTCATACGATCGCGTGAGTGCGCATAACAAGTGAGATGACAAAGCTAAACTGACTAACGTCATCTTCTATCTTTCTGGAGTCGCGAATCTTTGGTTCCGGAATCATGAATCCAACCTTTCCACCTAGACAGCGTTTACCCATTGTTTCAAAGAAGTTTTCCGTCGCCCTGCTGTACGCAAGCTTCGCGCAGAACAACGCTTGCGTGGTCGCGCTCAGCAAAAGGGTGAAAACTTCACCAGCTACATTGAAGACGTAGTTGACCTTTGCCGGTGCATTAATTCCGCCACGCCCGACTCCGAAAAGATCAAGAATGTCATGAAGGGCATACAGGATGACGCCTCTCAAATGCTCTTGGCGAAAAATCCTCAAACGATCGACGAAGTCATTACACTGCGGCAGAGCTACGATGAGCTCTGCAAACAACGCCTTACCACGCGCCGAGCTGTCGCGCCGGACGACACGGTTTCGGCTTTAACTGACAGTTCTGGTGCTGCTTCCGCCCACTCTTCGTTCCTCGAACAAATCAAGCAATTGGTTCACGAAGAAGTAGCGTGCCAACTGTCACTGCTGCCTGCTACCCAGTCGTCTGAGTCCTCTTTGTCCCCGGAACTGCGACGCGTCATCCATGAACAAGTCAGCGACGCACTACCTCTCGTTAACCAGCCACCTTCAGTAACAGTCCCGCTCACTTACGTTGCCATCGTTGCCAGGCCAAGACCTCAGCCTGAAGTTGCGCATTACACGCCCACAAGCGGCTACTACGCCTCGCCCTCTGCAGCTGCGAACTACGTGCCCAGAAGCGGCTTCTACGCGCCTCCGCAGCCCCTACGCCCAGCTCAAAACTGTGCTCCGCTACCTAGACCCCCCGTTGATAATCCGTGGCGTACCCAAGACAATCGGCCGATCTGCTTCGCGTGTGGTTTTGCTGGACACGTGGCACGGTTCTGCCGCCGCCGAGGTAGGTATCCTCCCGATACTGCGAGACTTCAAGGGAATGCTCCTGACTCCCAGTCCCGCTATTCACCACCAGTTCCGCACTCCGCTTCTTCATCTCCTGTTCCCCAAATCTTCAACACTCGTCGATCTCCATATCCCCGTCGACGTTCCCTGTCCCCCATCGTCCGCCACCCTCCGGCTGTGGAGGAAAACTAAAAGGCGCAGTTCCGGAGGCAAGAACTGCGACCTCTTCGAACTGCTCAAGCCCTCGTTTATTCCCAGCGAACGTCATTGAAGTTTTTGCCGAAGGTATCGCCGTTCACGCGCTTGTCGACACGGGTGCCGCAGTGTCCGCGATTGCCGACCAGCTGCGCCGTACGCTCCGAAAAATCGCCATGCCGTTTTCTGCCATTTCGCTGCGCACAGCAAGCGCTGATCCTATTGAGCCCTTAGGAACATGTGCCGCCCGTGTCGCCATACAAGACAGTTTACACCACATTAAATTTGTTGTTCTTACGCATCGCATCGTACGCATCGAGCGGTCTCACGGGTCCTCATGGCACCAGCTACCAGCTTGCATGTCTGTGAAGGGGCCGCAGCGAGTGTCGTCTTGTGCGTCTTCTCTGTGTCCGTGTCAGTGCGCTGCTTCACCAGCAAGGGATGAGGGCCGCTTTCATTGGCACCCGCCGTTCGCGGCTCGCGTCTTTCATATCCCGCTTCGCGTTCGCTCGGTTACGCCACCGACGCTCGCCACAGGAACGGGCGCCTAAGAACCACTAAGAACCACGCTCTAAAACTGTCGCCTATTTACTTCTTCAGGATTGATTTCTCTAAAACAAACAAAGAAGAGAAATGGAACTGCTCTAGGTCTTCTGGCAACGTTTCGGGAACTACTGAGCTGTAAAGATATATATAATGTAGAGCGCACGACAGCATAAATGTTCATTTGCACCACGACTTTTTACGTGCCCTCAGTGTCGTCCAAGGCCGTCCAACGAGAACTGCCTTTCGCTACAGATTTGTAGAAAATAGCTTAAGTATACTGAGTAGCCTCATAAGCGAAGTTTACGTCCAGAAACAAAAAATATTTCTTCTTTGTTTGCTTAGCAAAATAGCTTCTTTGTTATCCTCCAAGTTTCGAACCATATGCTGGTACAGCTACCATGCACCACTAGCTATAGGTCGCTAGATATACGTCACTGGGTGTTGGCCCACTTTCATATTTGTTCGTTATATAAAACATATCATCGGCAAATACGCCACCATCAGATCGATTGGAAATAGTACAGACGTCGCCTATGATCTCTACAGAAGACATGCAGCTCCATTTCTTGAAGTGCAATTTCCCTTGAAGGCGAGTACGATTTCCCTTGAAGGCGCGTGCGATTTACTGCCACAGATGTTCTCGGTGCTGCGAACTACCTGATCTAGTAGGCCCTTCGCTCCGGGGCCGTGCAATTTGTACTAATACTCCGCCAAACAAAGCACCAATTTCCACTTTCCTAGGTTTTATTTTGCTTCTAAGACTGGCCTTAGCTGTCTTCGGGCAACGATAGTAGTACTAGTGAGATGCAGCAAGCGAATGCTGCCTTAGACATTTCATTAATCACAAAGACCCTTCAGGAGGATCCATTCTTCAGAGCGCCGTCTTTCAATTGGTCTGCACTAATATACCCTTGGGCACTTTCTTCGCCTAGTCGCTGCCTTCATTTGTTATCTCATGAGAGACGAACCTGCCCGTACTTTTGTTCCCTTCTATACGTGCCTTCCTAATCAGGAACCCTGACCAAGAGCAATTCATCAAAGAGACTTTAAATCGATGGTCTCACTGTATTTTCTCGATAGTTGCATATTTTCAAAAAAAAATAATATCGAAACAATAGAAGAGAGGCCTACTCGTGCAGCTTGCATTCTCATCCTGATTTGACACAGATATGACGCATCATGGGAAAATATGCCGGCAATTTATGAGTGGCAAATGTAGGTATGAGGCCCATACTTATTGTGATGACTGCTGGTGCTTCGGGAGACTGATGATGCAGTTTCAAATATAGAAGAAACAAATATGGACATTGGTACTGGTCAGGCATGTCAAGAGCTGACTACTTCAACACATCAAATGTTAACCCGCTAAAGCAAAGGTGCAGAATTTTACTTTGTTGGCAACTGTGTTTCTTTATAATTTATAGCAACTTATTTTATTAGCGGTTGGAATGAATACTTGAGTATTATTTAACAGAAACGTTTATTCCAACCAAATGTAAATCTGTATTAAAACCTGGCGTTGAATATATACTACATGGAAAGCTTAAGTCCAGAACCACCACAATTGTGTTTAAAACTAAACAAACTTGAGGGCAAATCGATGCCCACTATTCTGGTTGTGCTTCTCGATGGGTCCTAAATTGCTGCGTTATTTCGAAATGATTCCTTTAAGATTGTGTCCTCTGAGTCCCTGGGCATTCATGTGGGAGACGATGGCTAGATAGTGACGCTAATTTTGCACGTAAGCATTCCATATTCATAAGGAAGGAAGTGAATCTATCTACAACAGTCTGATTTGACAGCAGGTGACAGCCGGCGCCCGAAAAATTGCTGAATCTTCTTGTTTACGATGGTTTTAGCGGCTGCTGTTACACACAGACAAATTCCGGCCAACTGAATCAGTGATCGATTAAGCAATCGATCGATCGATCGATCAATCAATCAATCAATCAATCAATCAATCAATCAATCAATCAATCAATCAATCAATCAATCAATCAATCAATCAATCAATCAATCAAATAAATGAACTTTTTGTTCTCCATAAGAAATATGGCGGTCCCGGAAAAAAGACTGCAAATTGCAGCTTGGCTTCGTGCCGACCCTCTGCAGAATTGGGCAGCCTATGTGTAACGGTACACTTCTAAATACTACATGTTTAGGAAGCAACAAACACATGCAGGATAAAATCGTGCACTGGGAAAGGAAATTACAAAAAGATGGCAGACACCTAATAAGCACAAAATAGGCATAAATTGCGATGCATTTCACCGCGAAAAGATTGTGAAACAAATGAAAACACAAACGTGCCGCAAAGGAAATAGTATGAAATGCGCAATAAAGGTGATGCAGGGGTAAAAAGAAAAAAAGCTATGATATACCGGCGACTCTAATAAACAACAAAAAAACGTAAACGTGTCGTAATAGCTTATATGGAAAAATACCATCACAGTCACTAAAGAAACGCATAAACAAATGCGTAAGTTAATTCATTAGAATTGTAACGCGGAAAACACAATCTCGAAATAAAAAGAAAAATAGGGCAACTAGGAAAGAAAACGAAACAAAAGACGCGTACTACAAAAAAAATTAAAACACTCAAAACTAAACATCATTGAAAAGGTATACAGTCATTGTGAAAAATTATTTGCTAAGTGCTCATAAGATGCAGCGGTTTCCAACTGCTGCAACAAATAATACGCAATGCAACTGAAGCACGCAATTAAGAGATGGTAAACAGTTTACTGGGTATCAGATCTGTGTCGCATCACAACAAGATGAGAAAACCGCATGAAACGAGCGTTTTACGTTGGGCTTTTACGTGCTAAAACCACTTTCTGATCATGAGGCTTGGACTCCGGAAATTTCAACCACCTGGGGTTCTTTAACGTGCACCTATATCTATGTACACAGGTGTCGTCGCATTCCGCCCCCACCGAAATGCGGCCGCCGTGGCCGGCATTAGATCTCGCGACCTCGTGCTCAGCAGCCCAACACCATAGCCACTGAGCAACCACGGCGGGTAGATTATGCCAAGTGTGACATAGGCTGATTGCAGAATTGGAATAGAAATGTTTGGAATAGTTTTACGTTATAGCGCCCGTGTTCTTTAATCTTATTCATTGATGTATTGCTCAACACACTATGGCCGTTATTGAGTTTAGATAAAGACAATGCAATATAGTATATCAAACGTGTAACGTTGATTGTTATTATGCGAGGTTTTTTATCAGTCTGGTAGCGCAACCTAGGTTTTCACAGAGATTTTCTAGTTGCCTCTTCCATGACATCTCAGCACGTCTCCCCCTATGTCTTATTCTTATTAACAACTTTAATTTCCTCATTCTCACGACATATAGTTTCCAACTTTTTCAAGAAATATGTGATTGTGCGATGAAATATAGCCTGTTTTTCGTAACTAGTAGTTTTTAGGCAGTTGCTTCTTGACCAGTTTAATACCCGCTCAACAGCGTCCTTTACTAGACACGAATTCATTTGGTTGTACGTCCCGGAAAAAAAGCACTGTATCAGTGGCAAAGGCAACCCATTGACTGGAGAGACAAAGCCCTTTGCGCATACAATGAATGAAATCGGCCTGAGTACGCTATACTGACATACTCCAATGGTAAGATTTCTAGCATGTTATTTATTATTGCCAGAGGTGATAAAGTGACTTCAGGCACTGAGAATACGAGCGCAGTAGCTTGTTGGCCTTCCCACGCACGCCATGCTGTTCTAGCTTACAAAGTAAACGTTTTGGTGGCACGCAGTCAATAGCTATTGAAATATTCATTTACATGCACAATGCGAAGCTTTTTATCTTCAAAAACATACACTAGAAATGATCTTTGACCAAGGAGGGTTTGTTCCCTTGATCTGCCTTTCGAAAAATAATACTGAGATATAGAAATCAAGAGCATTTACTTTTCACCCGCCGCGGTTGTTCAGTGGCTAAGGTGTTAGGCTGCGAGGTCGCGGGATCGAATCCCGGCCACGGCGGCCGCATTTCGATGGGGGCGAAATGCGAAAACACCCGTGTACTTAGATTTAGGTGCACGTTAAAGAACCCCAGGGGGTCAAAATTTCCGGAGTCCCCCACTACGGCGTGCCTCATAATCAGAAAGTGGTTTTGGCACGTAAAACCCCCTATATTATTATTATTAGTATTTACTTAAATATCCATATAGTTGCACGTGCGTAATCTTTACGAAGCCTTCCGATGCCAGTGTTCGTAACGACATTGGCCTTATTTTTTCAGACCATTGCTATCGCCTCACAATTCTTGATCACCACTACACTCCTCGTTTGCATCTTTCCGGAAGCCAGAGAGCCTTAAGCACTAAGTTATACATGTGGATCGGAATAGGACCAAACATTTCTATGGTGTACTTCAAGAGATGAGTTTGCATATCCTCTGTATTGAATGATTTTGAGCTTTTCGAAGTTCAATTTCTTCATTTTCAACAACTTTAATTTATATTGTCAGGAAGAAAACGCCATACTGCAAGTGAGTTTAATAGTTAGCTAAGTAGAACAGGGATTTGTGCCATTGACGCTAGACGGGCCTACTGCAATGAGATGATCATTGAATGTATTTGGTTGTTCTGCGCCGCTCATGCTATGACCATTTATGCACATATTGGAAGCTGCACAGTCAATCCTGTAGAATGCATTATGTTATTTGTCGTTGCCATAGCTATTCATGATTGTTCGCTACAGCAGAGACACAAGAAGAAGAATTTCCTTCCTTTGCACTCTTCAACTTAGCTTTCATGCGATTTCGGAACAATTGAAATGTTTTCCAGTTACTTGGAAGTTACTTTCTATATTTGATAAAATTCCACCAAAGGCTTTTTATTATTTGATTTCGCTGCGAAGATAACAGTTTACCCATGGTTTTTGCGACGTTTTTATTTCTACACCCTGTAGAATATGGGAAAAATCTGTTATAAAGTACCAAGAGGTCAGGAATGAACGTCCTGTACATAAAATTACCATCATTTTCTTTAAGAAAGAGGTAGAAATCATGAAGTGTGACGTCATTACAGGAAACGCCTAAGCATATACTGTTTATGTTTTGGAAACGGAGGCTGCGGAGGCTGGTTATCATCGTTAGTTTCCATTTCTTTAAAAAAAGTCGAGGCCACCTAAGCACTTCTTAGGATTTGTGAATGCGAAAGCAATAAAGTCCAATTTCATGCCACTGAGTGTTCCTTCGAGTTCCAACGCTTCCTAGATGGCGCAAGGTCGGTGCACATCAATCCGTGTCGTCATCGCCCGTATGCCATAGAATCTATCGGGGACGCTCCCGAGTAAGCCGCGGTGATTTTCACGTCACCACTTTCATCACGCTGGACTTGGCGATGGAACTTTCGCTTTAAGTAGCATGATGTGTTTTTTTTTCCTTCCCAGTCACCATATCTTTCTCTAATGAGAAGAAGGCGAACATTATTCTTGCTTTGGGAGCGGCAAATGGCAACAAGAGGAAGGTCGCAAAATCAGTTATGGAAGGGGGGGGGGGGGGGGAGTACGCCGTACGTATCCGCGATCATCACAAATTCCGAAAACCTCAGACGAACCGGCAGCTTCAAGAAACAGCCGCGGAGGGCTCCATCTTTGAGTCCCTACGCACGGATGTTCTAGTATTTATGGCCTCGAACCCTCACGCTATCGCGCGGCACGTGGCCGCCCAGGTATCAATTTCCAAGTCATTAGTTTGGAGTGTTCTGAACGACTGGGCCTTTTACCCGTACCACCTTGACCTGCGCGAACGCTTGGAAGACAGTGACTTGCAGAATCGCTTAGATTTCTCGAATTGGGTCCTCAAAATAGCCGATGTCACCGGACTTTTTGAGCAACATCACGTGAACAGATGATGCGAATTATTGCAGAAACGTCCACGTAAATTCACCTAATGCACACTATTGGAGTGACTGCAATCCACACTTGGTAAAGTGCATTCGGCACCAGTACCAGTGGTCGCTCAATCTGTGGTTCAGAATTTACGTCGGCTCTATAATCGGTCCCAATTTCTTCGATCCCACACTGACTGGGCAGCGTTACGTGAATGAAATCCTTGAATGCATGGTGGATGAGTGTCTGAGTGAAGTCCCGCTGTCCCGCCTTCCACTTCCGTGGTATCAGCAACATGGGGAACCACCACACAGCAGGAGCCGAACTCGAAACTGGCTGGAACCCACTTTTCATGCGCACTAGATTAAAAGGCACGGGCCTGTAAATTGGCTGGCTAGCTCACCTTACGTCTCTCCACTCGATTCGTTTTTGGGGGGCTATGTGAAAGATCGTGTTTACATTGTCGATAGGATGATGTTAGATGAGCTAGAGGCAAGGATAACGGATATCTGTCATACAGTTCCGGCTTCGGTCATCAAGAAAGCCACTCATATTGTCACGTGGTGGTGACGTTGAATAACACAGTAGCAATACTGTGAACGACAAAACTAACTTTTATTGGGCGAACCTGTGCCCACAAAACAGGCTACACTTATAGCACAACGATAGCGGCGAACACGCTCGGCGATCGTCGAAAATCTGATCAGCGGGTCAAGCGCGTCGGCTTTTATACAGCAGTCATCGAATGTTCCAGCATAATCGCTGGGACCCGCATGCCTTCTACAAAGTTCTACACCATTCGTGTCAAGCGATGGAATCAGATAACACAAGGTTCGGCGACAACAAACAGCGGATAGAAGCATCGATAACTTTCCAGAAACTTCGGATACATGCAGGCGCGTCCCGCGCTGTGCGATTTGTTCGGCGGCAAAACTTGTCGCCCGATAAAGACAAGTACACGTGTTAATATGTGATGAAACTAGCTCAGTACTGCGTAGCTGCCGAAGGATACCTATTCGAATACGCCCTCTAGTCGGCAGGTGGTGCTCAACGGTGCTTACGAATGCACAGATAACAAGGGCCCACTGAAATCTGATGTTTTTTTGTTGCTGTTTTGCAGACATGCCAATTGCCAATTGGCCACATTTGGATGTAGTGCATTTACTTTCTGGAAAAGATCGGTTTTGCCTTTTCTCTACACACATGGGTTGCTTCCCATTCTATTTATTATTGCTTTTATTTTTTCCACGAACGTGTCAGGATAATTTGGCTTTTGGCCGAAGCAAGTTTCTGGCGCGAAATGCAGATGCGTGCCCACTCTTTTGGTGTGGTCCGAGCAGAGCCGGGATTTTCGAACATTCTATGCCTATTTCATCTTTTCGCGTACCCGCCGTGGTTGCTCAGTGGCTATGGTGTTGGGCTGCTGAGCACGAGGTCGCGGGATCGAATCCCGGCCACGGCGGCCGCATTTCGATGGGGGCGAAATGCGAAAACACCCGTGTGCTTAGATTTAGGTGCACGTTAAAGAACCCCAGGTGGTCAAAATTTCCGGAGTCCTCCACTACGGCGTGCCTCATAATCAGAAAGTGGTTTTGGCACGTAAAACCCCAAATATTATTATTATTATTCATCTTTTCGCATTTCATCCGCATTCAGAGCCGCTCTTCAAGCGTGTTATTGAAGGTATTTTGTTATGAATGAGATCAGTCGGCCTTGAGAGTCGGATAAGTGTGACGTAGAAATGAGAGGAAGGAATCGCTGCGAAGCCGTGAAACCTGCTGTTGGTGCTCCTGTATTACCATTATTAAGCTGATGAGCCTGTATCCGGAGTGCATAAACCAAACACTACTTTCCTAATATGACTTACACAGTAAATAAATTAAGCCATTAACTCACTGAAGAGCGTAATATGCGATATGAGTTGCAAGGAACTGCCACGTACGCAGAGCACACCGCATCTTTTACATTGGTGCGAATGAATAAATACCGACCTAAGAAACCAGCGCTGGCCAGGAGGCGCAACGGCAGTCTAACTGGGCGTCTAAAATATGCCGACACCCTCCGGTAGACAGGCTGCTAAAATTTCGCATTTTACGGGATATCACATATGCGTGGTCCCGGATAAACACATTTTTTATTTCGATTCATTCAACCTAGGAGCCAACCTTGATCCATGGCCATGCACGTTTCAAGAACGCATGCATTCATTTGTTCTAGGACGCCGGAGCCCAGTCAAGAATTAGGCACATGAGCCTCATAATACGGCCCTGCCGTTGGCATGAGGACGTTCAAAGTGTTGTTGGCCATACTTACGTAAAAAAGGGGCGGGCTATGTATGCTGCTTGTAATTTCGCCATATTGTACATTTCTACGATGGCGTAATTTTGAGGCCGTAGCAGGCCCGTCGGTAAATCAAAGCTCACAATATGGTGAATTCGACGATATAGCGAAATTCGACTATCCCCAGAATAGCGCCTCTAATATTCAACAGCCTCATCGTTCCCACTGAACCCGCAGCAAAATCACGGTGGCCACAGCAGATTCTCAAAGGATCAGCAACAGCCACACAGCTAGCCATCAAGAAGAAATGTAAAAAGCTACAAGAAAACACAGGCAATAAAAAAAGGAATCGAGGTCATGTTTAGTGCCAAGCATTCCACAAAGCGCTACGTGTACCTCAATATCCTTTTTTTTTCGAAGGGGCCAATAGTAAATCTTCCTTTCATGCTATCAAGTTTTTTCGCAACGCCCGCGCGACACCTTCATGGCTTCCCAGTGCCTCGTATATTAGCATGGCCCCTGCGCCCATTTGTTGGGTGTCGTATCGTAAAGACTGCCCTTCTTTGTGCCAGAAATTATGATGGCCGCGCGTAGATCACGTTTGCACGCCCATTATGCTCGCTACATAAAGATGTCCTGTTGCGCACAGAGTCTATTACCGAGGAGCACCGCAGACTGGAACTTCTTCGCTCTATGAAGATCACACAAAAGTGAGAAGCACTGCTGTTAAATTTTTCTATGGTTCCCCGATATAAAAATGTGCTATTTCTTGTCTTGTTGGAAAGAAGGCTTAACTTCTTTTTTATACGCTGTCGTCATTTGCTATGTGGTGCGTTCTGAATAGACCCGAGGAAGGCTGGGAGAAAGCAGGCTGAAGAGAGAAATGGGGTTTTCTGCTTACATTAAAATAGATTTGCACAAATATAGCAAATAGGAGAAGATATAGTGGACGCATAAATCAAGCACTTTGAGAGTTTATAGACGCGAATGATGAAATCATAGCACAAGCCCGTTTGCTTAATCTCAAGTGTTCTCACTGATAATTTTCTAGTTGTAGGTTAGATGACTAAATGAAATACAAGTTACAAAGCAAGAGACAGCGGTAACCTACCCAATCTAAAAATGACCCCAATATTAAGCAACAATCTGCGAATACGCTTTGAATAGGTTTGAAAATGAATATGTTCGAATTTGTAACCCACAGTAAATAGAAGCTACCTTATATTTGGCGCATAGTGCATTACTATCTGTCACATCGGGATAACATTATATACAAGTCCGTAGTTGTGTGCAATGCATAAAGAAGACGACACCAATTGAATATACTTTATGGCTTGCCAATCAATATTGCCCGGAGGGTGTGTGTGTGACTTCAAACTTCTATAATCCGTGGTACTCATAAGAAGGTGTGATGACTCTTGCGCCAGACCTAAACTACAGTATGTTCTTCGTGTGTGAAGCGGCTGTGTGTCTTGCTTCGCAACACTTGAGCCGCCGCATACAAAAATATATTTTTCGCCTTAGGGGCCGCCTTCTGATGGCCGCGAAGTGACATAACGGTCGTAAACTTTACTCTATGTAGTGGTATTTTAAATAACTAAAGGCGGTCAAAATTATCCAGCCCACCCTTCAAATAACTAATCAAATATTTGTAAAAAATAAACCTGAACTTAGTATCACTCTCTAACAATGCCAAGGCCTACTTAGCGTCTGATGAATGTGACGTGTCGATAGCTACGTGCTCGCGCGTCACTGATGAGCCTGCTCGCTCTCCTTTATTAAAACTACGTTTATATAGCTTGTATGTTTTAGAAACTAGCTATTTCGTACATAGTGTGACAAACTCTTATAGCCTCACCACACCTCGTGCTTTTTGTTAGATACGTTCAAAGTAATTGTCCTGTTCCCATAATGCTATAAAGAAATACGTAACCGATGCTGGGATCTTTCTCTTCTAGCAGAGCAACGCAGCGCTGTTTGAAACAATTGACGCATGCGTCACCTGCTTGTTTCTCGCAATATTTCCACTCGGCAGCTAGCGCTGTGAGACTCAGTGCATGACTTCACTGCGTTTGGGATAGGCCCATATGTTCTGTTAGATACCTATGTACAGGTTCTCCCACATAACTTGAGCCAAAGCTTTAAAAATGAAAAGCACTCCGGACGCGAGTCGAACCAAGTCAAAAATGTTGTCACTGGCCTTGGGTTACTCAGGGAATTTTTCAGGTTCGCCCTAACTAGCGGATTAGTTATGTTTATTATTCAACTTTTTTAAGTATTGGCTGCAGACCCAACGTGTGATATGCAAAGTCGCATAGCACCTTGAGAAACCTCTCAATAAATTGTTTCCAATACGAGATATCTCACGTGGCCATTTTTTCCGCGTTCCAAACAAAGCCCACGAAATATGAAAAAGAAATACCACGTGATGAGGCACTTGCCCACTTACTATGCTGCTCTCAAGCGTGCGATGGATAAACAAGGTCGGCTGCGGCGAGACTAGCCCGCGACAGGGCGGTATGTCTAGGCTAGGTATCTGGGCATGCGGCTTTTATCGCATAACCGTAAATGCATGCTGCTGGCCGAGCGTTGCCGAAGTGACAAAGCGCCTAAGGCCACGAAAAAGAAAAGACGAGAGTAGCATTTTGATTTTGCTTGAAAAAAGGAAAGGGTGAAGCGCGTGGGAACGATGGAAGGCGATGATGGCTGCTACAATTTTGCCTTTGTACACAAATGACCTTGTAGTAGTTTTTGAATTGAACGATAATGGTACAACTTTAAACCTTAGGGCTTAATTAACAGCTGATAAATCACACGGGGACAAAACTAATGAAAAAAAAAACTTGGCTATATTCAAAGAAAATTATGCAAGTCTGCTTCAGACGATGGCTCTTTTCGCACTGGCCCCACCTGCTTTCTTTCTCACACTTACTGTCTACTAGACGTTGTTTATTGATCTCGTACCCCGCACGTGCACATCGCTTCGCGGTCGCAGCATCGGGTGGCCACGTCTGGCTTCACACTTGTGCACCGTGACGGGCGTGTCAGTCCTTGAGAAGAGAGTGCGCCCGCAGCCTGTTCCAGTTTACCGGATGTAGATCATACCTTATGTACCTCGTTTCAACCAATGCCAGCGAACCGCAATATATTCAGTACTCCTCAGGCACTCGTATGCCTGCGTGTTCTCCAGAGCACCGCTATTTGGCTGTGTCGAACGTTTGGTTTCCTCCAATGATATCGTTTACTCCAATGAGGAAAGCGGATATGGTTTTGGCTTAAGGTGCGTCAAGTGGACATAGAAGGCGCAGTTGAGCTATTTCAACTCTCGCATCCAGGTATGCGTCCGAGCTCAATGACGATTGTGCTTGCATATGAAACGCTGGGTCATTCTGGGACCTTTACGAAGAACCGATATAAATCTTCAATCCTGGGCGAGGACGTGGAGACAGATATTCCGTTAATGTTTTCTTCAGACCCACATGCAAGTGTTCTTAGGGTGACTGCTTAAGCTGGAGGATCAAAGTCTTCAGTCTGGAGAGTACTTAAGACGAAGCAGCTTCATATGTACCACGTGCGGCTGCACCAGATGTTGGACCCCTGCGATTTTCAATATCAAAAGGACTTTGGAAACTGAATTATAATCAAAACGGAAACTACCTTCTCATGTAATACCCTAGTGAACATTGAGAAAGCTCACTATTGGAACGACGAAAATCCTCCCGGGGTTTTCATCGCCAATATCAGTGGTCCGTTATTTAGTGGTGTGGAATTTACGGTGGTACTAACATTAGCTCCGTGTTTTCTGATCACATGCTTACAGGCGAAAGAAACATCAAGGACATCCTTGATAGGCGCTCGATTATTTTCTTTGCGAAGTTCCAATCGCTAGGATCAAGGATATTTGGTATCAGAATGATGGTGCTCCCGCGCACGGAAGGAGCAAAGCTTGCAAATGGCTGTGTAAAGTATTCTCGCAGCAGTGGATTGGATAGCATTGGCCCATTGCTTGGCCGGCATGGTCGACAGATTTAACTCCCTCGATTTCTTTCTCTGGGATTACGGCAGAATCAGGTGACCGGACACCAGCCACAACATCAGAGAGATTGAAAGAAAAAATAAGACAAGACTGCAACTCCATCCCTCATACCATGATCAAGCATGCCTCGGAAAATGTGCCTATGAGCTGCCAAATGTGCATTGCAGCAGACGATGACCTCTTCAAACACGCATTATAATCAAAGGGCAATTTTTGGATTGAAGGTCACTGGAAGATCATTCCAACCCCCTAACGCCGCCACCCTACACAACCCCATTACACTCCGTCGGCAGCCTGCCAGCTCTTGCCCATTTCAAGCATAATAAAATAAAGCTATATTCTTGGTCTGTTTCGCCTACTTTGACGCTTGACGCTTTGGCACCACTCAACCAGCAACAAGCTTTTGCACCGTCACGCGATAAAAGCCGCATGCCCAGATACCTACGCTACACATAACGCCCTGTCCTAGGCGTCTCGCTGCAGCAAACTTTGTTCACCCATCGCATGTTTGAGAGCAGCACAATAAGAGTGCGCCATCGCCCCATGACGTGGTATTTTTTCATATTTAGTGGGCTTTCTTTGGAACCCGGAAACAAGGACCACGTGCGTTATAGCGTGTCCGAAACAATTTATTGAGAGGTTTCTCAAGGTGCTCTACAACTCTGCGTATGTCACTTAGGGTCTGCAGCCAATACTAAATAGTTCATTATTTTAACATAACTAATCCGTCAATTAAGGGCAAAATGAAAAAAATGCCTGAGTAACTCTAGGCCATTGCAAATATCATGCATTCGGTTCAACTCGCGTGCGGAGTGCCTTTCATTTTTAAAACTTGGCCTCAAGTTATGTAGGACAACTTTTGTAATTCGTGAACCATGCCTGTTGCAGAGCATTAGAATGAAAACTAATGCAAAGGAAAACACTTTATGTGTGAGTGTGTGTGTGTGTGTGTGTGTGTGTCTGTGCGTGTATGTGCGTGTGCGTGCGTGCGTGTGCGTTCGTGCGTGTGTGTGTGTGTGTGTGTGTGTGTGTGCGTGCGTGTGTGTGTGTGTGTGTGTGTGTTAGAAAACAACTCGTACGAAGGCAAACACAAAGAAACCAAACAGAAATTTTTAAGCAAACATCTGTTCTATTCTGTGGTTAAACGCGCGGTATAATGTTACGCAATGGTGACTATGTTATATTATTATGAGCTGCTACTAGCATTATAATCATTTTTATGTGATAAGAACGTAGAAGCCTGGTGTAATGATGCATCAGAAAATAAATATGGTGTGGCAGAGCTTTTGCTAGAGCTAGTTGTTCAGACATACTTCTTGACGTATTAAGGCGCCAAAAAAGAAATACCTACAAGCACGCATTGATCGCGCACAGCGACCACGCGTCAATATCATGCGCATGGCCAGAATAGCTAATTACCATTCATTCACTGTTAATTGACAAACGTTATTAAGTACTTTGAAACACAAGGTGCCTTCAATTGTTCTTTTTTTTCACTCCAAGAAATGTTCTTATCGAAATACAACTATATTGGATGGAAGAGAACGTGTTGCAATGGCTTCTGCTTTTCTCCTGCATTACCTCCAGAGCCATATGAACGTCTGAAAGCAATAAATTTTATAGTCTACAAGCTGCTACCTTCCGGAACTTTCGCTCTACATCCTTCTACTGCAGTGGCCTCTCATCTTAGGAGTCGCTACGCAAACTTAGCATGAACTAACATGACGACTGCAGTAGAGTGCACAAATTAATAATACACGCCACATAATCCTATACAAAATATAAGGAGAAAATTTTGGTGCTGAAAGCGTGCGCGCTTAGCTTACGTAGAGCTAAAGATCGTTAAATGGAAAATGATGCAGTAGGTGGTGGTGGAAGAATATTGTGTGGGTTGCAGCAAAGTGTAAGTTTTAAAGATAACAGTAGTTAATATAAGGACCGCTAATAAACAAATATCTCAATGTCAACTAGTGAGGCATTAACAAAAATGAATGCATACTATATATATGTGCACTTTAGACGCCAAGTGCACCACTGCCATATTTACCCCTTTGGTGCTCTTCCTTTCTCAAAATTTACACCACCCTCCGAGACACGTCATGTGCACTCTCCCTAGTCCTCACATATTATAAATAGTTTTTTTTCCATTTTGGTTAGTAAGGCATTCGTATGTATTATTCACTGTGAAAACTTCTGCAAGGAACTACCAGAAATACAACCTGGAACATTTCTATCCACGCAATATTACATTTTAATCTTTAACTTTTATCGCCGAAATATTGAGGCTTGAAATTTTTTATCTCCTTCTGCTCACTCTCCCTCCTTATAGAGTTTATTTCAATACTATATCCTTCAACTGACACTACTATTAGTTTTTTTTTTATGTTTGCGGTTGTTACTTATCATTGCCTGTGAAGTTTCCTACAGTACCCACTTCTGCTTAACCATTTTAGGGGTGCAGTGTGTCAAATAAATAATTTAGCAGAAACGATAAGCCCAACACAAACACCTCTCATGCAACAGTAATCTATTAATTATAGGTCAATCCTCCTTTTTCTCTCTTGGTGTTGATGGAAGTGTGAAGATGCGCAGTGCTTTTGCAACAATGGGTAACCATCTACTCCAGCGAAGTCCCCTCGCAAACAAACATAAACTCTGAGACATTTCTAAACTGCCTGATAGGACACTAGTCTTATTTGAATGAACCGATTGTCCTCGAAGAGATGCTTGTTCAACTTGCAGTTCGTGGGAGCTGTGCTAAATTGGCGTTGACAGAAGATAACACAGCATTGTTCTTTTTTTGTTTGCTGACGTTGTTGGAAAAATTTCGCAAAACAGCGCAGTTATTGAAATCACGAAAAAGGGGCATCAGAAGACTCTTATCTATAATACGAAATATGGTGAACGCAATAGGGGAACACTGTAGGTTGGTAGCGGTTTTTGCAATGGTTGCTGATTGAACACTTTTCTCTCAGTGATGCTCTTTGTAATTCTGGCCTTTTCACCACATGCCAATTACAGCTCCGCACCCCAAAACTCGATCAATCAGCTAGACGTTATAACACTATAAAAGAAACGATGTGCACGTTCTCCTGCAGCGAAGTAGGTAAAAACTAACAAGTCGGGTGCTCTTTTAAAGATATTGTTGTTGACAGGAAGTTATTAAAAAGAAAGACTTCAGTAAAGCGCTTCAACAGCTTTGCATACCTAGTGCGCCGTAAATGAATGCGAAGAAGAATCACGTTAGACTGATTTTCTGTTCAAAATAACTTTATGAAAAGTAGCCACCAGTACTTCTTGCTGGCATGGCAGAATACACAACGAGGTTAAACTGTACAAAGACAGTTCCGTAGTTAAAACTCTGATAGAAACATTTGTTTCATTTTTTTGCTTTGACGTTGCAGGAAATCAAAGTCAGGTATGGAGGGAGCACTGTAAGGAAGCAGTGAGCGAATACTCCGTTCACTGCTCAGGCATGCCTAATGATGGAAACTTTACTGATGGAAACTTTACAACAGCAGAATAGAAGCAATAATTATTGTTGGCTGGGAGCTAGCAACCGTGCAGAAACAAGTCAAGCAGGGAAGACTAACGACATCTCTTTCACCTTGGCACCGCCAGTCACGGTGCGGCAGGCCGAGCTCCTTGTGTCTTCAAGGCCAATGTTCGCCTCGATGCACTCCTCGTCAGGCCGCTTGACAGGAGAAGCAGTGTGGATGACTAATGGTGGGTCCACTCAGCATATGTGAACATTTCAACTTTCCAAATAAAAATAGCATTACCACTAAAGCTAGCTGACTTGACAATTTTCTATAAATGTAACATAATCACGTGGCCTGGTTTATGCCACTACGGTGGACAGGTGATGGTGATGGTAGAACGACGATGAAAAAGAAAAAAAAACATTCTTGTGCCTATGTATTCAATGACAGAAGCTCTATGTGAGCACAATTCAAGGTTCACTTGAATAGACCGCACTTTCCCAACCACCTTGTAACGATCTATGAAGGAATTTTGATATTAATATCATACGGGAAGCATTGGATAATCTGCGTGCTTCGAGTTGTTTTCCGTAGCGTAGAATTTATGCAATATAGAAAGCATAACGTCCCTCACGCTTCCAGCAAAGGACACTGCAAACTTCTTTCCGGAAGTGCTGCGCTAGCCATAAGTGAGCACGAAAGGGACACTGGAAGGCAGTGGGCGAAGTAGTCAAGCGGCATATGAATTGAATGAATTTATCATAATGACCGTCAACTCGTTCGTGATTATTAATGTGATGTAGGTGCTGCAAGCGAACTAAACGTAAAACGCGACAACTTCTCTGCCCAAATATTCCAATATATTTTCCTGCTATATGTTTTAAGACACATTAATTGTAAACCCAAGCCTATCACTTAGGCCACCTTGTCAAAATTGTACCTTCAGGAAAAGTTTAACCTTCAAGAAAACACCGACAACCCCATTCAAAACTATGAAATAAACAATTTTGTTGATAGGGTAAGCAACGAATTGATATAAATAAAGTTGTTGCATTTAAATTTGAACAACAAATGCTAACTATAGATAGCCAAAAAATTAAAATCTGAAATTAGGATATTTTGAACCAGAGCCACAAAAAATAATTGTTATTGGCATCGCAGCCAATAACAATTAGTTGACCTAAGGCATCTGCCTTAGGCCAACTATACAATAACTGCGTCCAAGGTCACCTCTAAAACAATCTACCCATGCTCCTAGGGTAGTTCGTTCTCACAAATGGCTGATAATAATGGATGACAGTGGTACAAAAGCCTCGGTCTTGGAACACTGGAGCTGAGGCAAATACAGTTTTCACTCTTTGGTGTAGACATGTTCAGTTTAGGTGAGGGGTCAGCAGTTAACTAAAACATATTGATTTTATTCACTTAGTGTCTGGGTTAGTTTTCCTATTTCCTGCTGAGTATTTATTTTTCTAAAGCATTGCGAGGTACTAACTTCATGATGAAACATGAGACTCCTTTAGCTTAATTCGTATTGGACCGCTTGTTTCCAGGACGACTACGATACCGAAGGCCGCAGTGGTATATTGAACTAGAAGAAAGCGGGTTAACAAAGGGGCCTGGTTAACAGTCGCATATTGAATAATACCATCATAAATAATGCCGAGGCCGAAACTGCTTGGCTTAAGTTTTCATTCAGAGAAAATCAATATCTATAATGAAAATCAGAGCGCACCCCGAATATAGCCCCGACGGTGAATAGGCTCCGGAACAGCAGGGCATACAGCAGTATTTTTGCGCTCTCTTTCTATGAAAATACATGCGAAAGGGGGTCAAAGAATATATCGCGTTTCACGAGTATTAATTGGCGCTAGTAAAGAGACCCATGTCTTTAGAATAGCTAACTGTGTAATAGGCCGACAACAGGCATGCCTTGGAATACAGGAAAATAGGAAATACCCTAGTAATACCGATATGAGCACTTTGAAGACTCTTACATCAACGAGTTTGTTTTCCTGACCTATCCTTCATTATGACAAGTGACCTCATATCGCTTAAAGGTTAAATGCTTTTTTTTTACTTGACTTCCTTCCATGTTCGTCCTGTACATGCTGTCGCTGAGTGGCAAAAAGAATCCGCATACTTATATGTGTATGCTGTGAGTAACGGAACATTAAATTGAAGCTTGCGTTATTTGCCTTACAGTTATTTGGCGCGTCGTCTTCGTGGTCGTTGCCCGTGTTCACAGAGTAAAACCTGCCACTCAACCTAAGAAGAAAATTGCGTGTCCGTTGAGAGTGTTGAACACCCCAGCGGACCACCCTCACGCTCTAAACAAATTTGACAGACGCATGACCAAGCTCTCGAGACACTGCGTCCTTCAGCGGCGTATCGTAAAATGCGCGTGCACGTTCTGCTACCTGACAGTGAAGGTAGATGTTTTCCCCCGAAAAACAAGCGCTCCACGTCACCGTAACTTTGTCGCGACCATAATGGCTGAACTCCATATGGCCTACCAAGTATCAGTCCTATAATGTTGACGGTGGTTGTAAAGTTGTGTTTTATAACGAAGACTTCTTCGTGACATCTGAGTATTAAACGGCGTGTACAGTGGTGGGTGCAACTGAGTTACGTATGCTGCGAAAACCTAAACCGGTTTTAAAACAGAAAGGCGCATTTAAGTAGAGCCACTTGTCCTAACATATAGAGGGCCTGTTTCTTCACCAAAGTGCTGCATGAGTGGAGGTATGTCTGCGGTGGCTGCTGTAAATAACGTCGACGCGTCAGCCAAGCGCTTCCTCTCGCGATCTACCGATTATCGACACAGACGCGCCACACTTCGCCACAACCCCATGTAAGCTCTCTAGGTTATGCTCTCTAATAACTGATCGGAGTGAAAAGTGCAAAAATGCATGCGAGAAGAGACATGTCAAGCTCTTTGTGATTTGCACAACTGAGGTTGTTTACAAGTTTCCGCTCTGCTGCGGTAAGGTTTACATTGACCAAACGGGTCGCTGTATAAATGACCGACTCAGGGAGCACTCAGCGTCTTTAAATGCTACAGCGGGTGGTATGCACTTACCTGCTAATATGAAAGGATGCGGTAGCAATCCGAGATTTAAAGATGCAACGACTCTATACAAGTCTAATGGCTGACTGGTGAGGGAGATTATTGAGGCTGACCAGATATACGTACTGTCTGCCACGTATATCAGTGTCAGTTGGGTTGACGGATAAATAAATTTTGTTGGCTCGTTCAGCGTTAGCATATTTGCAACCTTTGCACGTGAATACGTACATGCTTTGTATACGCCTACTCACTGCGCCTGCGCGCCTCTCCGCTTCCTGAAATATGTGTCATTAAACTTCAGTTGTAAATGACCGTCTGTCCTCTCCACTTTGTTTCTTCCCTCCAGTATTTCCACTCAACGATGCTACAGGATGCACCAACTTGCCCAACAGTCTACGTGTGTGACACTTCGCTCCGTCTACAACGTGCCGCGCACGAGACAGATTATCCGTGCCAGCCAATATACCACGAAATGAAAACATGTATACAGCTTCGCTCAAATTCCGCACTAGAGA